>NW_015542476.1:733268-753651 GCF_001515605.1 Sinocyclocheilus anshuiensis
AACAGTTATTAGCTGAATACATTAATGAATGACAATTGACATTGAACATGAATAAATACATGAAGTAAAACACAAAATAAGAACAAAAAATAGATGTGATGAAGACCAAGTTTCAGTGAAACAATCACAATCCAATCAATATGATGCCTTAACGTCCATCATTTTGGTGTGATTAAGTAGCGATTTTTCTCTGCAGATGATGAGGTTGTAGGATGTGATACATCTGAAATACACAATTTAGTTTAGAGTTACAGTGTGTCCATGTGTTTGTGTAAAAACAATTATGTTTATGAAGGCCACAAGCAAAAATTGACAGTAGTGAGCCCTTCACAATCTTAAAAGAAAAAAGTGATATAAAGTCATGGGATAGTTTTAATATTTATTGTGATGAGGTATGTTTATACATTTCTTTATACCCAAGAAATAATTTAAAAAATCTAACAATATGAATTTAAAATTCATTGTCGCTTTTACCTACTTAGTGGAGAAGAGGAGAGAAGTTTCCACAGCTTAGCAGAGCTGCACACACTTATATGTGACCAAAAACAAAACAAAAAAAAAGAGAGATAAGAACATGTTACTTAAGCCAGTTACATTTTTAAAGTTAAATTTGTAATTAAATTTAAGAATGAAATCATTTACCTGTTGAGAGTGTGTTGACAGTCTGTAGTTGGATCACTAAACTCCAGAAAATCAGTATTAAGGTGCTTTGTCAGTTACAGATTTGAAAAACAAAAGGGCGGGAATAAAGAACCCTAAACTCTAACACAAAGAACCATTTTAGCATGAAAGGGTTCTTCAGAATGCGATGGTTCTAAATAAAACCATTACTGCATGTAAAGAAGAACCTTTAAAGAACCATCTTTTTTTAGAGTGTACAAAATCCTTATTTCTGTTAAATCCAGTACTGCTCATCACTCTTCAATGGATTATGTCTTTTCCTCAGTCTCAGGCTATCCAAAACGGAGTGTCTGAGGTTATGGAGGAGGAAAGCAACTTGAAGAAACGAAAACGCGATCAACAAGGTAACCAGGGCTCTGAGACTGGTCAGGAGGTGGTGGAGAAGGTCAAAAAGCGACGGGGTCGACCTCCTGCTGAGAAGCTGCCACCCAACCCTCCCAAGCTCACAAAACAGATGAACACCATCGTAGACATGGTCATAAACTACAAGGACACGTTAGTAGTTAAACACACAGACTTAATTGGTTGTTGATGACTCTGTTTTTACTTCGTGACATGATGTAAATGGTGACACTAAAACAAAAGGATTGAACTTTGCCAACTGTTTGAAGTTCATACACATTCCCTTTGTTTGCTGGTCAGTGCATGCGTGCTGTCAGACAGCACCATAAAATGCATAACAGCTCTTTTTTTTTTTTTTTTAATGTATCACCATTCCACAGGTTGGGCCGACAGATCAGTAAAGGTTTCATTCAGCTGCCCTCCAGAAAAGAGGTGCCAGAGCACTATGAGCTCATCCGCAAGCCAGTCGACTTCAGGAGGATCAGGGTGAACTTGAATTGTTCTCAGCTACACCATATTTAATATCCTATCAGCATGTTTATTCGAGATCCCATAGTCCTATCTGTCTTATTTTTTCCAAACCAACCCCCCCCTTACTGTATATCCGCACTGACATAACTTCAGCTCAAAAAATGCATTGATTCTGCTCTTGTCACACAGGTTGTGTTTTTTGCTGGCTGTGTTTTAGAGTGATATAAAGGAAGCAGATATTTTTGCAGATTCAATGAAAATCTGTCATTAAACATTTAAATGTTTCACAGGAAATACATGCATGCCTCTTTATATAACTTTTTCATTGTTCTTGTATCGTTTTGAATCTTTCCTGGTTTTGTTTATGCAGGAGAGAGTGCGTAATCACAAATACAGGTGCATTGCAGACCTGGAAAAGGATATTATGCAGATGTGCCACAATGCTCAGACGTTTAATCTGGAAGGATCTCAGGTGTGCCTTAAGAACATGTTCTTCTTTTAAAAATACTTTTCTAAAACATTTCGAATTCAAATTTCTTTTGGATTCCCTGTTTTCAAATGGTATTTACACAATGAACCAATTTTCTCACTTTGAGCACACCTTTAGATTTGTTTTTTATTTTGGTATTGCGTGTTTTTGAATGTTTTATTTGCAAGTTCTTAACTTACATGGGTATATATAAACTTAGAGCCTGTCTAACATAAAAAAACTGTCTGTTTATATTTGCATTTAACATTAAAACTATTACTTTAGTACTTAAAGGGATAGTTCACTCAAAGATGAAAACTCCGTCATCATTTACTTACCCACAAGTTGTTCCAAACCTGTTGAAGGTAACCATTGACTTCCATAGTATTTTTTTCCATACTATTTTCATTTGGGGTGAACTATCCCTTTAACGGGTGTGATAAATGGGTCTGAATATTTTCAAAAAGCTATTTGTCTCAGTGAATAAAGAAGGTGAATTGTGTAGAGATTGTTAAATGTCTCTCTATATCTTAGATTTTTGAGGACTCCATTGTTTTGAAGTCTGTTTTTGAGAGTGCAAGACAGCGAATAGTGGAACTCAGCGAGGAAGACAATGATGCTGTTGGAAGCAGTGAAGTAGATGGTGGCCGTCTTTTAAATCTAGAGCGTAAGTCAAAATGCATCTTTGGCTTGTCCTGTTAAGAGATGAAATGCATATTAAAATATGTGGAAATTTAATCCATGAATCAAATTCAGGCAAATTATTAATAATAAAGTGTGTATTTTTTATATATATTTTTTTATTAAAATAAAGTATCATCATGTAAAGTAAAAACCGTTCTTTTTTTTTCTGTTTCAGAGACAACAAATCCCAAGTTGGATGAAAAAAAGGAGAAAAATAAAACCAGTCCTAGTAATTCCAGCCCAAAGGAGGTCACAAACAGTGACGTAGACATTGGAAAAGAATTTGAGAATAACACAAGAGGACTATTAAATTAGACCCCAAATGACAGCTTCATATAACGAGCATTGTATGCCATTTTAAGAACATGGTAAAACATGTTGCTTAAAACACCTTTGTAAAACCTTTGTATTCTAAAAACGACATTGTTAATGCAGTGCTTCTGCAGTGATACATCTGAAATTGGCATTGTTTTCATGTATTTATAAAATGTAAATAAGTCATAAACCCAAAGTAGATAATATCATGGTGAAAAAGGTCTATAAGTTCAGACTGCCTGAAAACTTTCACTCTTTTTTCCGCAAGGATGGAAAAATGATAGTATGACATATTATGATATTGTATGATCATTTAAATGGATGCATTCAATCTTTCAAGATGGTTTAAGCGGTGCTAAATTTGCAAGCTATTATGTCTGTTTCAGAGAATTTTTAATCAGTGGTTTTTGTGACTATATGAGCACTTTGTCATCCCCTCTTTGTACATTTCCCTTTCCTTCATTCACTGTCAACATCTTAAAAAAAAAAAAAAAAAAAAGGAACATTTTTATCCAGCAGTTCTTTATCTTTCTTTAGTTATCACAGGATCTTAACTATCTGTACATAGAGGAGTTTGGGGCATGATGGCGATGTATTCTTTGGTGACAGATCAGATACTGCCCTCAAAGAGAGGCACCTATTGATGATGCTGTCACGTTTGTGTGTTCAGTTTATGATGGATGGGAGATGTGGTGTGCTTGTGGACAGATTCTTGAAATTAAAATGTATGTGGTTTATATGATGTGAAAGGGCAAGAAAGTTTGAGACCTCGTCGTACAAAAATAAACATTTTTATGAAATTGCAGGAGATAATGTGAATCAGTTTCCTCTTATTTGCTTTGAAGATAATCAAAAGCTGTTGTGTGTGTTATATTTCAGATTTACATTAGGATATTTTGCCTTTTTAAAGCAGGTTTTATGAGATCTGTACTCTAAGCAGAGCAACAAGTAAGCATTGAGTTCCTGTTAATTTAGTAATCTGGCTTTCTAAATGCTTTATTTTACAGTGGTATAACCGATGTCTTGTTACATTGATTCATGAATAGCACTTTTTAAATTGAAAAACTGAAGTTGAGAATGAATTGTATGAATTGTGCAATAGCTGGCAGTATCAAAAGAATAAATAAATTGGAATTATTGTGTTAGCAGGCTGTTAGTGGTAAAAAAAAAAAAATGTTGGTTTGATTAATGAGCTGAGCAGTGGAGAAGCAACATGCAAGCAATATTTATTTCCCATGAGAGAAATAAAAATAAAAAGTTCCTGACCAAATTGTCCTATACAAATACTCCTTAATGTGTTTCATAACAATAGAAAGAATTCATCAAAATATAGAAAATAGTTTAAGAGGGCAATTAATTCAGGTTAGGAAAAAACTGGTGAAGAATAGAGGAAAATTTAGCTATTTGTAATGGTTGTTAGAGCCATTGTGGTAGCCATTTGTAATAGTTCTACCATTTATAGAAGTTGTTGTTAGACTAAGCAAAGGTTTTTATGAAGCTGTTGCTTGGAAGTTGCAGTCATTTTGTATTTGAAACGTATTAGAAAAAAGCTAAATGATTTTAATAAGTTGTCCATCATCATCGACTGCAAAAGTTACTCCTAATGTTCATATTAACATGTTATTTACATGGTGTACTCTTTTTAAAAGTTTTTTCTTTAGCTTAAAAGTCTTTACAGTAGTCCAAAATGCACTTTATTTTCCAGTTTTTGTAATAATTTAGACAGATCAGTGATGAAGTCACCTTATAGTGATTTCTTAACATTAAGATTTGATTAAACATTTATTATTTATAAGGCCATTTTAATGTTGCATCACAGAGCACAATGACCCATTATGAATACTGTATATAATATATGGCTTTTCCTGGGGAAAATGGAACACTTTTAAAAATTAAGGTTCTTAACTGATTCTTTACAGCAACTTAATGTTAGTACCCTCTTATCAAGAATCATTTTGATTGATTTTTTAAAAATTGCATATATAATTCTTTAAATATTAAAAAAGTGAGCCTGTGCAATAGGCATTACAAGTTCTTCAGATCTATGTATTTGTTCTAGGTGTCATGCGGGAAAAATGATAAGGTTTAAGTAATAGGTAAAAGTTTTAAAGTGATAGTTCACCCAGAAATGAAAATTACCCAATTATTTACTCGCCTTTATTCACCCCCGGAGCCGCGTGGGACACTTTTTATGATGAATGGATGTGCTTTATTGAACTTCTTTTGGACTATTGAAAAATAACACCCATTCACTGCCATTATAAAGCTTGGAAGAGCCAAGACATTTTTCAATATAACTCCGATTGCATTCGTCTGAAAGAAGAAAGTCATTTACATATAGGATGCCTTGAGGGTGAGTAAATCATGGGGACATTTTCTTTTTTGGGTGAACTATCCCTTTAAGTGGGTTATTTAAAGCACCACGTATGGATTTGTAAAGAAACATATATTCTATAGAATCTTTTCTGTGATATCATATGTAATTAAAGGTTCTTAGAATTAGTGGAAATCATAAACGCTTCAAAAACTATACCTATAACCTACCTATACATTTTTTGAAACCTTTATTTTTAAGTGTAACCAATGACTGTTTTCCTAAAGACACATGATCTGCATGAGAGCATTCCACTAAACCACAAGATGGCGCCAACAAACTAAAGTTGCAGTAGTTAAAGCTCCATGTGCAGAAGCGGGAACATATCAAAAACTAGTACAGAGACAAAACAGCAGCAGCTGCACCAGTAAATCAAATGTTTTTTTTGTTTTTTTTTTGCATTTTTCAATTTTTGCAAGCAGACTATAAATCTGAGAACTTACAGATAGGCCACTATTAATAGGTACAGTAATAGGAGATAGATGATGTCCTTCTTAAAGGGATAGCTCACCCAAAAATGAAAATTCTGTTATCATTTACTCATCCTCAAGCTGTACCACACATGAATGAATTTCTTTCTTCTGTTGAGCACAAAAGAAAGTATCTTGAAGAATGTTGGTAACCAAACAGTTGACAGTGACTTCCATAGTAGGAAAAAATGCATTTGGCAGATGTTTTTTATCTGAATTATCAGAATCTTACACTGCATTGATGCTGTACATTTTTATCAGTTCATGGATGCTAATTTTATTGGAAATCAAACCCATGATAGGCGTTGCTATAGTGCCATGCTTTTATTAGGAAAGCATGCAGAATAAGTGCACAAGAACACCTTTATTTCTGTTTACAATGTTAAAATGTCTTTAAAATAAAAAAAATAGTAATACAGTTTATAAAAGTTGCCATTTGTGAAAAAAAGTAAACAAAAAAAAAAATTTTTTAATTTAAATATGAAGTATTATTAAAATATTAAATTATTAAATAGTGTGATTTTGAAAAATTATGTATCCAACTGAATTTGTGGCTCTAGCCTTCTAAGGATTTCAGTGTTAGAAGAGAGTGGCAAAAATATATTTTAAATTCAACGAAAAAGAGTAAACAACTCAATACTTGAAATTCGTTTGCTAGTATGTTGGCATGTGATTACTAGTAATCTTCTTTACAAAGTACAAAAAAGGTGCTCAGTGCATTTTAAAACCAACAAACGTTTTGGTCATGCAAGACCTTCCTCAGTGTTCACATTCTATTTAAACTATTAATCTAAACATCTGATTCTTCACATATCAACACAAATGTATTCAATCAATCAATAATAGACCAGTTACTCAACTGGCAATTGACAAACATATCCAGAGAAGATAAAGAGAGAATAAATAAATAAATAAATAAATACATAGGCCTACATAAAATTACATAACATACAAAAAGAATCAATTACAGTCTTCATACAATCAATCATAATACACTGTTAGAAATTGCTGTAGATTTAGCACACTACTGTAAAAACCTACAGTACAATACCACAGTTATCCATTACAGTAAAATACTACTCTGCTGAGTTAAGTTACGCGCTGTTTCACCTCTGCTCTCCTGACATTTTCACATCTAGTGAATTAGCTTATGGTTTATTTCGACCAAAACTAGTGTCGATGATTGTTGGAACTGCGGAAAGACAAACCCATACCATTTTGGTGAATTTTATTTTGTTTCTGTCGAGTTTGAATGAAGCTTGCTTTACTATGGTATGCGAGGTAAAATGACCGTGTTTGTCAATGGAGTCTGCTGGGTTTGAGGAGATCGATAAAGGCAGTTTGAGTTTAAACAAAAGGGATATTACGATAAAACAATTATCTATCTCTCTAGGAATCCCTTTTATAATGTTGTCCGAATTGAGCCTGACACCCCTTACGAAAAAGAAGTTTTTTCAAGTGTGCTATTAGTATACTTATTTTAAACTAAAAAATAGGAAAGTATACTTTTAGTCTACTTTTTATGTACTTCTCAGAAATGGGCTTTATGTACTTCTCAGAAATATACTTAAAATGACATTTAAGTATACTTGACTTATAGCCTACTTAGAAAAAGTCTAAATATATTTGAGCTATACTTGTGTTCCTAGAATCCGTGTTTTCATTGTTATACTGTAGGGCGCGCTAGTACACATTTTCTGTACAGAATTTCCAAAAACACAAGTAAAGAAGAAACCGAAACAACAGATGCTTCCACATGTAATCTAACACGATCATCAGACATAAAACAGCATCAAAACTGTGTAAAGTTGATGCAATGTCGACCCATGAAGAGGTAATAATGACTGTCAAGCTTTGGGGTGTTGATCGACTCTATCTACGTTTTGATTATCATTCTGAATCCAATTCATAGTCTTTTTTCAGCTTTTTGTTCAAAATGTTGTTTATTTCTTTATTTTTTATTTATGAAACTTATCCACATTCAAGTGTTACTTAAGTATACTTAATAAAATAAACGAAGTATACTACTTTTTGGTAAGGGACTGACAAAAACGAGCACTTTTTTAGACATAGGCCTACATTTGCGGTGCGCAAAAATATCTAACTTATATTTGCAGTCCGCTTCACGAATGATGGCAGCGGTCGCGGTAAATAACTGTACTGGACATCTTTAATTAGTCACTTACTTAGACATGGTTGAGAAATACAGTTTCACTTGCGATGTAAATAGGTGGTTTGGGGTCAGAGATATTTGTACCAGGTTATTAGCTATTTAGGCGGGAGACCAGTTCTGTAGCATGGTGATCGATAAAAATTATTATGATAATAAAAATATGATTAGTGGTCAATTACTTTTATCAGATACTAATGATCTATCAGACAACAAAGACAAGTAAAATGCATGCCAAAAACTTCAGCAATGTCAAGCATAATATGATTTTTTTTTAAATAACTTTGATGTATTGTTGGATTGTATGAAATACACATGTAACGTTATAGGCAACACAGTCTATGTGATTTTAGCCCATACATCGTCAACAAGTAGGCTAACACATTATTGAATCAAATTTACTTGATTTCTTGCAGCTCTACACATAGAGGCTCTACAGTGTGGTCCACTTGTCTTTGCACCCTGGGAAGGGCACTGCTGTCACAAGGCAGTTTTTTGTAAGTATTATTTAAATTAATTTAATTTTTATTTACAGTTGAAGTCAAAAGTTTACATACACCTTGCAGAATCTGCAAAATGTTAATTATTTTAACAAAATAAGAGGGATCATACAAAATGCATGTTATTGTTTATTTAGTACTGACCTGAATAAGATATTTCACATAAAAGATGTTTACATACAGTCCACAAGAGAAAATAATAGTTGAATTTATAAAAATGACCCCGTTCAAAAGTTTACATGCACTTGATTCTTAATACTGTGTTACCTGAATGATCCACAGCTGTTTTTGTGTATTTGAACCCTTTCCAACAATGACTGTATGATTTTGAGATCCATCAACTGAGGGACTCATATGCAAATATTACAGAAGGTTCAAACGCTCACTGATGCTCCAGAAGGAAAAACCATGCATTAAGAGCCGGGGGGGAAAACTTTGAACAGAATTAAGATGTGTAAATTTTTCTTATTTTGCCTAAATATCATATTTGTTCATTTAGTACTGTCCTTCAGAAGCTACAGAAGATACTTACATGTTTCCCAGAAGACAACATAAGTTAAATTTACCCTGATCTTCAAATTCAAAAGGTATAGTTGTGTGAAAACGCAAAATCAACGTAACTCACCGATCAAGAAGGAACAAAGCAACCTCAGCGTCCGATTGCCTTCCACTCCTTGAGTCCTCTACACCGCTGGAAAGCTGAAAATTGAGTGTGAATGTGAATGAATAATAAAAAAAAGTGAAAAGTGAAGTGACGTGACGTGTGGCCAAGTATGGTGACCCATACTCTATTTTAATTTTGCCGAAAAATTTGTAATACAGTTATTGGCTATTTATCTGCCATATTTACATAAATAGCACTATACTTAAATTTGAAGAAATATCTCCCAACAGATATAACTCAAAATGTACAATACTACACACACACACACACACACACACAACATCAACAAAATCAGATCTGAGAGGAACAAAGTGTTTTTCAAACATTTACATTTAATCATTTAGCAGACACTTTTATCCAAAGCAACTTACAAATGAGGATAATAGAAGCAATTAATACGAACAAAAGAGCAACAATATGTAAGTGCAAATGACAAGTCTCGGTTAGCCTAACACAGTACATGTAGCAAAGTTTTATATATATATATATATATATATATAACACACACACACACACACATATACATATATAATATATATATATATATAAACAAGAGGCCTTGTAGAAAGATAGGCCTATAGCAGTTCAGTATTTGAGGATCAAACCGCCAGAGGAAGAAGGAGAAGTATTTCTTTTGATTTAACAATTCAAAGAATGCAGCTGGAATGACAGTGTGCCAAGAACATGTCAGACTAAACAAGTCCCTGAGCAACCTGATGTTCTATTCACTAACAAGGGCAGGTATTTGACATATGTCAAAACATTCTATAACCAAGTCTTTCCAAAATCTTCTGATGATCAGTTTTGTGTGTGTGTGTGTGTGTGTCAATATATATATATATATATATATCAAAATCTGTGATGCAATTATTTTAACATTTTTCAACAAATGTCTTCATGTTTCTATGGATTCCACCAGCGTATAAATTTGAAAATGAGAGAATGTTTGGAGAGGAAACTTCAACAAAAGGACGACACGCGACTGACTTCAGCATGCTATTGTTTCAGAACAGATCTGGAATCTATCACAAAGTATTTGAACTTTATTGACATTTTGGAGGTGACCCACTCATTCTGTGGTCGTAACAAGTGTCAGCAGTTGTCACTTCAATTTCGCTTGTCTCAACACCATCACGTTACATATAATAACTCTTGTCATCACAATGGTTGATATTATTAAACCTTTTGACATTCACCCTGTTTTGCTAGTCAGCTGAGTAAGGTGAAACCTTTATGGTGAGTGACAAGCCAGTGATTATAAGTTTGAATAATTATACTTTACATATAAAATATAGTTATTCACCTTTATTTTATTTTTTTTATTATTTGTTTTGTATACATATCAAATATCATTAAAAGACAAAAGCTATGTTCAGTCAAGTGAAAAACAGTCATCTTTCATAACACGTGTGGTTTCCAGCATAGCAGGAAGGAACAAAAAGTTAAAAATTATTTGAAGAAAAAAAAAATCTTCTGGCCAATTTGAACATGTACTTTGTTTTTAAACTTAAGTATATTGAGAATTTTCAAGCTTGGATGGCCTGAGCTAAATCCTCTCTCCTTACACACAGAAAACTTGCGTAAATGTGTAAATGTAAATGTAAAACTTCAGATGAGAAAATAAAATGAATACTGCCATACAGTGGATAAAGTTTCAGAAGGAAGCAGTGTCTCTTTTGCCTCCCTTGACCATATTGTGATCTAATTGTGCTCCATGGCATACATTTGGGTGTAGAGCCTAAGTCTATGAATAGTTTCTCAATGCCTCTGTCAGTCTATGATCAGCTGATTACCCTGTCAATGGCATAAAGTCTGATTTGATGTTTATCTGCTCACCCCCAGGGCATCCAAGATGTAGGTGACTTTGTTTCTTGGGTTTTTGTTTAAGATGGGTTTTATGCGTAATTAATAGATAGTAGGTAGGTATAGCTTTATTGTCCTTCAACTGTACACACAGAGTGCACATATGAACGGAATTCCGTTCCACTGGCTTATAAATACTGTACTAACTAAAACATGTAGCCTCCTACTGTACAGAATCAGTATAAAAATATAAAATATATAAAAATATAATGAAAGATGCTACAGCATAGGCTACATTAAAAATATAGCACTAAAAGGAATTGACAGCGGCATATAGATATTGATAATGCACATGGTGATTAGCGGCATCTAAATCAAATTATTGCACCTATTAAGTGGTAGCCCATAAATACAATTATTGCACATTATAAATAAATACTGTTAATTGCAGTATCCCCATCTTTACACTAACACTTATTAGGCTACTTTGCCCATCGCCCATTATAGTTCAACTAACATGACCTATAAAGATGCAAAATTTACTTACACATATTTGAGAATCGTTTGGAGATATTTCGAATAAAAAAGGAAAAAATACCGAAGGGGGCCTTTAATCTTTAATGCGTCATAATCCATCCCTGCATTTGGGACAGGGCCCATGTCTATTATATTAACCGTGTTATCCAATGATTAGCAAGTTTGCATGGGGGTTCACATGAGTTCACATGGAATACGAAATTGTTATATTGCATATATTGTATTTATGTTATATTTTGTTGTTTAACGATAATGTTGTAGAGATACTGTAATATTAGTTGTTTAAACGTGTATTATGTATAGTGGGAGTTCAAGAGTGAGATTTCACTTGAGTGGCTTTACATGATGACACGAGCGATTGCTGTTACTGAAACTTGATCTATTTTACAGAGATTAAAATCACTTTAAATATGCAACACCCTATGTGATTTCCTGTCTACACATTGGGAAGCGTTACAAATGCTTAAGTGTCCCAGAAAAGGGAATTGAGAGAGAAAATTAGAAAAAAAAGTAATTTAAAGTAGCTTAACATATAAGGCAGCAACATAAAACGTGTAACAAATTAAGAGGTATGAATACTTTCACAAGGCACTGTATCTATATCATAATAAATTAATAAATATCCATTAATTAAGTGGTCTGGGGTGAACCATTGCACAGCAAGCCAAAAACATGTTTACCATATCCCTCACAAGGAGGACACTAACATTAAACTTTTAACACTGTGTGCAATATTTCTCATTTCATTTCAGACTTTGAAAATGCATGGAATTATACACTTACACATTAAAAAAATAAAAAAATAAAAAAAAGCAATCACTCTCTGGCTTCACAGTAACGCTCTAAGCCAATGGGCATCAGAAAAACTGTTGACAGGTAGCGTATCAAATCTACAGCTTAGAGAGTTTTTCTGGAACATGTTCTGAAAAAGCCATTGCCTAAAAAACAATGTAATACTGCCAGGGTGATATTTAATGAAGCAGTGTTGCACTTCACATATTGCCAGTCAATTAAGAGTCTAAGTGAGTCCAAACGCCCACCGGCTTGTTAAAGTGATGTGTGTTTAATGAATCACATGTGTAGAAGAACATCAAGTACTTCAAAACCACTAGGAAAAGTGGTTTAATTTTGATTATGTTTAAATTTTCAACATGAGAGAATAAATACTACTGAAATTGGCTTCTGCACTCTTTTTTCTGAGAGTGCAGTGACTCTCACACTAAGTTGAATACTAAGAAACAAACTGATTAATTAATGCATGGGAAGATGGCATTATATAGGCTAAACAAAGCTGAAGAAGCTGGAAGATAAAAAATATGCAGACCTTACCAATATGATGACAGGTGGATTCTGGATTGCATCTGAACATTTATCCTTTAGGCTGGAAAACGTAGTATGTACGCATGTGCTGTATAGGCACATTTAAACATAAAGCTACAAATATTGCACTATAACTGTTATGGGAAACACACACATACTCGTGCAATCCTAATTTGTGCAAAAGACTGAACTGTTTCCTTCACACTATTTCTAGCACTGTGGGCCTGCTGGTGGTCCAGGAACCCATTTAAGAACTCACTGTTGAACTCACTCATTCACAACACAATGAATGAAAGTAAAATTGTCAAATTACTGACCAGACACAATAATGACAACATTTTATAAGCAAATTACAAAAGACGACTGACACAGATCATTGTCTGCACCTGATAAGAGTAAAAAATACTTTTCTTCTTTGATTTATATTTGATCATACAGCTGAATTGACATAATTATCCCCCACTGCCTATCTTTTTTACTTTTTTACAGAACTGCTGTGTTTGTTCATACTTGCTGGTATTGTAATAGGTAATGTTGGCAGTAGTGCATGAACAGGTTCAAATTAACATCTTACTGTCCCAAAATAGTGTTGCATTTACCACAGTATTAGGGTGAAGAAATGGAGGTGTAAATTATGTTTCACTGTTGATGTTTAATTCAGTATAGCAGTACAGCAAAATAGCAAATTGTGAATTCAGTCTGTAAAATGTATCAGTGTCCCATGTTAATATGGATGAATTTTTGTATAGATTTTTTCACAGGTGTTTTTTTTTACCCACATTACGCACTGCATTGTGTTTATGGTTGAAGGAAATATCTTTAAACTTAATGGAAAAGGTAATTTTCTGCCATTCTCCGTTTTCTATGGATTTTTTTTCTTACAGTGTTTATATGCATGAGTGTCTCTGTGTTTATTAATTCTAGCTTCTTTGTAGTCTCCTTTTGTTATTTGGCGGTTGGATCAACACTGTTGCTATTTATTTAAAATAGACTCAATATATTTTCTAATTATTTCAGATATCCTGTAGATAACACACGTTTAGAATCAGCAACTTTTACATACTGCAGATTTAGTATTGCCTGTAAGACTTACCCAAATCATGTACACCATGCAGGTTTTTTTTAGATGTTAGTTAGCAGCATTCTGTAAGAGCGTTCAAAAAACATTCCATTCAGCAGCAGCAGTGACAGCAGATCAGTACTTTGGGGAGCACCACAATATAGACCATATATCTGTACGCCATCTCTTAAAGGGACAAAAAGAAAGAAGTTACAATGAAGTTTTTATTTGCTGATACATAGCCCCCGTTTTATCATTTAATATCTTACACTTTGTCAGTGGGTTTGAGTAACTCTAAAAAATTAAGAAGCCAAAGGAGCGGAATTTGTGTTTACCATTTGCCAACCACATTCTGAAAACATTCAGTATTATTTATTAATGATTTGTAAATGTTTCTGTGGTATTTAGCCTAACTAATAAAGCCCATGCAGATATCAGGCTTGAGGGCTTATTGAATTTTGGTCATTTTCGTGTAACATAAGACTTTGCAAACAGTGAAGACAGACATATCTTTCACAGTATCCAAATTGAAGCAATAAATCTGTTTTCATTTGAAGATGAGATGTGATGCAGTTATTTATAGGCAGTGCCTTGAAGAAAATGAAAACTGCCTGTAGCTTTGGTGTGGAGATCTCAGTTCCTTGCCACACTGGAGTTTTGGTAAGATGTGCTACAGGTGGAGACTGGAGCCCAATTATTCTGCAGACTGCTAGTTTTTCCCCCAATTATTTTCAGTATAAATTTTCTGTCATGTACCTATGTTTGGGCCTAACACTGGACCTATTCTTAAATAGCGTGTGATGCAGAGCTCTGTAGAAAACCATTGAGAGCTCTATTCCTTTGTACTTCAAAGTAAAATGCACTTGTAGTAAATAAAACCTGCAATCTGCAATACAATAGTGTATTTTTAGAAATAATGAGAGAGAACACCATGATTGCGGGTCTGGCACTGCAATTCAAATTACACATTATAATGGTAATAATAAACATATAATGGTTATGGGTAAAGAACAATTGCAGCACAGAATCTCAAAAAGAATAGGAAGGTTACCTGATAGTTTAGCATTATGATGTGACCAGAATATAATTGAATTTTAAATGGTAAAATGTCATTTTTATTTTATTTTAATTTTTAATAATAATGAAATAAAGTATTCATAAAATTGTCAAGCGTTTTGATTAAACCCCTGACACTGAAAAACAATATCAACTAAATTTATTATTTGAGTCAAGTTTCAGATATTTATTCCATTCACGTCTACGGCATTTTCTTTCTCTAAAATGTTTGCTTACATTTATGGCAATCAAGTTAAAAAAAAAAAAAACCTGTCTCCAGAACTAAGTGTGAGGGTTGTGTTCTGGGGAGGTCCTGCACCACTGAATGGAACTGCAATTAAATGTACAATCACTTCTGGCTATTACCTGCCCAGAAATAAGCATACATATATACATATACATATACATATACATATACATATACATATACACATACACAGGGCCGTTTCTAGGCATAGGCGAGCTAGGCGGTTGCCCTATGGAATCATTTTTGTGTCTTTTTTATTCAATCAAAAATTCTGTGTTTGAGAGTAAAACTAATTATTTTGTAATTAAAAAATAAAAGATCGCAAAAAAACCCTGCAGTTGATAACAAAATTATTTGTAGTGCATGCAAATCTTTAAAAAATTTAAATTTTCTTTGTGCACTTCAAAAACTTTTAATCACGAAACCACAAATGTTGCTCTCTTTACAGCTGTCTTTTTTTGCGGGTCTAAAACTTTTGTTTGCGAGTTGAAAAGTTTTGCTTGCGAGTGAAGCTGCATTTCAGTGGGCGGTCTCTAGCCACCAGGATGAAAGGCATGCTTGTTAATATATATTAAAGGTAACATTTTACTTGTAGACTGAAGATGCATCTGACCTGTCCAACTACACAAAAGAAATCCTGGACTGTGGCTACACTGGACCAGTCAGTGTTGACCACAAGGAGAGCATATTAAGGTAAGTCAGCAATGAGAAAAAAATAGTTGTTTGTTCATTAACACAAGTATCAACTTTTAACAGTACAATGCATGATGAGTTGTAATATGGTACATTTGAAGCAAATGAAATTGAGCAATAGCACACTTGTAATTATAGACTTGTTTGATAGGAACTATGAGTCTTTTTACATATACAGACTCGTACATTATAGTAGTTATTTAAGGAATTAATTTTAATTATACAAAGAACTTGTAATATCTGCGTTGGAATTTTGAATGCCCTGCTTTTAAATATAAAGCTTTTGACTTTTTTTGGTCTTTATTTTTGTTTTGCCAGAGCTCTTGCTCTACATATCACAACAAAACGCATCCCAATGCTGCAACAACTGCGCGAGGGCCTTGAGATATATGATCTTATCAAAGTCATGCAGAGAAAGCCACAGGAGTGTCATGATCTCTTCGTCATAGGATACGACGACAAAGTACGTAGTAATACTGTTTTAAGCATTACTTTTTTTTGTATGGCACAAATTACAAATATCAATTTTTATACTTTTCTTTTTGATGTTTAGGTTGACTCCCATTACATTTTATCCCACCTGGCCCCAGAGATGAGCCCAAGTGGTTCGATTAAACAAGTGAAAGAGTCAAAAGTCATGGAATTCTTTCAAGATTTCCTACTTGAGCTTGAAGGTATGGATTAAAAAAAATAGTATAATCTGTTATTTGATATCCAGGTGTAAATATGCTACTGTAGTTCCTATTTTAAAAGGGCTACATAAACTAAAACATTAATTCTAATTTCATCTCTTTATTTCTTCTGAAGCTCACAGGCATCTGCTTGTATCAGAAAGAGAGAAATTTAAAATGGTTATTAAATTTGACCACTGCTGTCTACAGCACATGCCAAACCACACTGTGTTACCCAATTGTTAGTGCTTGCACCAATACCATAACATTTCCCGTAGTCCATATGGTAGATTATCAGTCTTTCAAAACACTCTTGCAAACTGCTGTTACATATGGGGCAAGCTTTGACAGAGTGTAGCAAATCTGCTGAAATTGTCTACTGTAGAAACCTGCAGTTTCATTGATTCATGTTTACATAAAACATTATTACTTACAATGTTCACTCTTTACTTTACTCTTTGGAATGTTTTTAAATGCATGCAAGGCAAATCGCCTAGGGCGTCAAATTGGCTAGAAACGGCCCTGCATATACATATACATGTATATATATATATTAGTCCAGATTAGAAAAGAAAAACACTCTCCAGTTCAATACAGACACCTGTGAGACCAAGCATCCTAAATGTCCTATCTGTAATTTAGATCCATTACCTAAACAGATCTATCAGTTGTAAGTCAAAATGTTATAAATAAATCAGGAGTTTCACTGGGACTTTGTCAGATTTGTCAGCACACACTCATGTTTTTATTTCACTCGTTTAGTGTTTTGACAAATCACTCTTTTGCTTCATTTGATCTGAGAGATTAAAATATCACACCTTTCATGTAAGCAGCTGAAAAGCATTTCAAGTGGAAAATTAATGTTTTTTTTCCCACATCGGTCAAACACGTTTGTAAACAATCATGGTGTTGTATCTATATAGCATAAGCCTGTAATATTTATATTTCCAGTTCTGGTAACTAGGGATAATGTAACTGAAATCTGCTCAGTTAATATAGATTAAAGACAACAAGGATCTGTTCATTATATGCAAAAATCTGCAGGTATGCAATATCTGGAACATGTTTTACATACGTATGCATGTTTTGCATTCTTATTAAACTCATTCTCACTACTGAGGCCAAAGCATGTCAAGCGTCACTATTAAGACGACTTCTCAACAATTTATAACAGGCAGGTAAAAATACAGTCACAGGGATTCATTGCAAAAACTGGTTTTATTAGAGAATTAAAAGAAGATGCTTTTCCTGAGGGAGGTTTACCAGAGAACTGTTCCTCTAATCACTTCTTTCTGTAGAAGTACGAGGTAAAAGTGTTGTTCATAACATAGCTTTCGTTTGCTTTTTAAATGACAAAAGAGAATATTTACAAGCAATGAATGAATGTTCACTAGGTTCAGATCACTTGTTAAAGCTTTTACAAAAGAAGTATTATCCTTATTCTTCTGTAACTTTAAATTATATTTTTATGGTCCACATGAACCAAATTATAGGTTGAGCGGTCCATTTACAAAAAGGTTACATCTCTTTTACACGTACACCAATGTAAAAGAAAATGAATACCAGGAAACAAGAACGAACTGTTTTTTACTTATGCACACTGTATTAACAACGTACCACCATGATCTTCAATCATCTATGGGTTCAATCATCAATCTATCAGGGGTGTCCAAACTGCAGCCCGTAGCTGTCTTAAACAGTCTATATATTATATATGGCCCGCCAAGCATAATTTACAAAATAGGCCTATGCAGTTTCAAAATGTCAACACGAGTAGAGGGAGGCTGCAGACCTGGAGCAAGGAGTAGGGGGAGGCTGCACAGTACTGTATATGAGTCATCGGAACAGACTCAAACCGAGTTAAATACTCGTTAAAGTTATTGTTGTTCAACAATCGTGCAACAAGTATAATTTATAAGCGATTAGCTAAAGGTCGATATCAATTCATTTCAATATGTCAACAGACATCTAGGTCTATATAATTTATATGCAAAGACAATATTGACGGTCAGGTTGATGGTTTGGCTCAATTTTAGCTAACCACGTGTAAGCTTAGCTGCCTCATATTCTATGTACTCGCTCTGTCTCACTCACTTATTTAATTTCCTTTTTAATTTTTAGTTGTCTGTTTCTAGCTTGCGTGAGATGGCCTTTTATGGTAAGATATTCTTCTAACCCTGTTTACACTTTACACACTCCACATGGATTTTGCAGCAACATTGTAGTACATTTTGGTTATGTATGAACATACAAAAGACTTATAATAGATTTATAATAGGCCTAACGTTATATGTATGTAAATCTCTAAGTAAAGAGAATTTAACTGCACACTCAAGTATTTTTGTTACTGCAAACAATTAAAAGACTATTTCCTAAGTTTATATTAAGAAAGCAAATTATTCACTATCAATAATTGACCACCAACAATCACAAACATCATAAATCCCAAATTAAAAACTTTGGTCACATATGGTTTGAATGTAAAATTAGATTTGAGTTGTTTCTTATAAATGAGATGATCTAATTATCTATTATCTAATTAACATTTATTTGAACTCTGTGGTTTTTATCATGTTTGTGATTGTTGGAGCTCAATTATTTATGGTGTATCTTGTTTTCTTAATATAAAGTTAACAGAGTATTTTAATTGTTTGCTGGCTAATTATTATATGTTAATTGTGATGTTGTTGATCTCACCTGTGATTAATTGTTGGTTCTATTTGTGGTGCTCTCCATTTTATAGTAAGCTGTATCTTGACAAAGGCTGCTTGCCTGCCAAAATGTTTGAAATAATAAAAAATACTTAAGTGAGTGAGCAGTTATACTCTTTCTTCACCATGTTCTCTTTAACTTGCTACAGAGGCACCATCGAGAGCATTCTGACGAGCTGCATCACTGTGTGGTATGGCGCCTGCAAGGCGTCCTGCTGCAAGACACTTCAACGTATAATGAGAGCAGCTGAGAAGATCGTTGGTGCCTCTCTCCCCTCCCTCCAGGACATTTACAACACCCGTCTCACCCGCAAAGCCCTCTGCATTGCAGGTGATCCCACCCACCTGACACACAGCTTCTTCAATCTGCTGCCATCAGGGAGGAGACTGCGGAGTCTCCAGGCCAGGACCAGCAGACTGAAGGACAGCTTCATCCATCAGGCTGTCAGGAAGCTGAACTCCCTCCGGAACAAAGGTGTGTGGTTTCTCTAGCTTCTGATCTACTTAAGGAAATGTAAATCTCTCTCTCAACTTGTATAAACTATAAACACCCATCTACTCTTTCTCTTTCCATCTAATGTAAATTGTATTCTCTCTTTAGGTGTCGAAATTCCATCAATACAGAGAGGTAGTGAATTACCAACACTTAAAAAATGCACCTCCTGCTGTTCCCTGTACCACTGTCCGTTCTGTACTACTACTTTTTACAAACCCTCAAAGAAAAGTAAAGTACAGGGTCATCTTCAGCTTCACTTTTCGTCGTCCATGCCGGTAACATCATTTGTGAATGATTTTTTTTTTTTTTTTTTACATTTTTTTATGGAATGTCTGAAACAAAACACTGTCAACATTGTCAGGGCATGCAGGGCATGTGGTTTACAAATACAGTGTGCTGGGTATTGTTACCTTTCTCTAAAACATCAAGCTGATCACGCTGATCACAAATGTTAGGACAAATCTACACTACCATTGTGTATATTGTTCTTCAATTTTATTCCGACGTGATAACTTTGTGGTCCACCTCAAAGGATGTAAGATCCGCAATGCACCCTTGACCGCCACTACATCAACCAGCATTCCTGATGTGCCACTCTTGACCGCCACTACATCAACCAGCATTCCTGATGTGCCACTCTTGACCGCCA
>NW_015542476.1:755795-834174 GCF_001515605.1 Sinocyclocheilus anshuiensis
TCTGCTGCCATCAGGGAGGAGACTGCGGAGTCTCCAGGCCAGGACCAGCAGACTGAAGGACAGCTTCATCCATCAGGCTGTCAGGAAGCTGAACTCCCTCCGGAACAAAGGTGTGTGGTTTCTCTAGCTTCTGATCTACTTAAGGAAATGTAAATCTCTCTCTCAACTTGTATAAACTATAAACACCCATCTACTCTTTCTCTTTCCATCTAATGTAAATTGTATTCTCTCTTTAGGTGTCGAAATTCCATCAATACAGAGAGGTAGTGAATTACCAACACTTAAAAAATGCACCTCCTGCTGTTCCCTGTACCACTGTCCGTTCTGTACTACTACTTTTTACAAACCCTCAAAGAAAAGTAAAGTACAGGGTCATCTTCAGCTTCACTTTTCGTCGTCCATGCCGGTAACATCATTTGTGAATGATTTTTTTTTTTTTTTTTTACATATTGTTATGGAATGTTGATGTTAAATACATGCATGATTGATGTGTTTGTGTTTTGGTATTTCTGAAACAAAACACTGTCAACATTGTCAGGGCATGTTGCATATGAGGTTTACAAATACAGTGTGCTGGGTATTGTTACCTTTCTCTAAAACATCAAGCTGATCACATAAAGTAGGAATGTTAGGACAAATCTACACTACCATTGTGTATATTGTTCTTCAATTTTATTCCGACGTGATAACTTTGTGGTCCACCTCAAAGGATGTAAGATCCGCAATGCACCCTTGACCGCCACTACATCAACCAGCATTCCTGATGTGCCACTCTTGACCGCCACTACATCAACCAGCATTCCTGATGTGCCACTCTTGACCGCCACTACATCAACCAGCATTCCTGATGTGCCACTCTTGACCGCCAGTAGGTCCTCCGTGCAGCTACGGAACAGTGTAGTTGTTAAGATAAAATCCCCTCATTGCCACATTACCATTCAAAAAAAAAATGTAAGAAAACATCTGGAGAGGAAACACAAAATATAGGGATGACATTACAGCAAGCCATCACCTTTATTCTGACTGCATAGACCGAGCTAATGGTGTCTATGCTGTCCAGAAACATTTTCTTTCTTCAAGTGTTCCAGTCCATGTGGTTTACAAAGTCTGGGGAGCAGAGCAGAATGTCAGGTGTGAGTTGCCATCCTGTCAAGTGGACATCGACTTAGCCAGGAGGAGTGGACTAAGCCACTACAGATAATATCACCTCTGGTGACTAGACTATTGTGGATCCTTTGCTGATGCCCCTACTCTGTCAGAAAGTGCCCTGACAGACATGGTTGGGTTAAAATGGTTTGGCAGGGAAAGAAAGACAGACTGCCTACAAAGACAAAGCCTGGCCACCCAAGACAACAAACCCTTGTCTGTAGCAACAAAGGCTACAACACCATCTTTAAAGAGGTGCGTTTCAGTCTATGAGCCACATGCATCGTATTATGCCCAACTCTGAAGAATAATGGTCACATATGATGTAAAGCAGAACACCTGGCATTGTCCTTGTGCCAGATCAAGAAGATCCTGCCTTCATAAATACATTGCAAAATGGCACCTTTTCCAGACTGAGCATCAGCTATTCCAGACAGTCCAAAGCACAGAACAGACCAGTCCAGTTCATGAAACTGTAGATGACGTGGGCCTACTGTCTCCCCCGACAAAATAGCTTGAATCTATGATTCAGTACATCATGAACAACAAGACTCTTCCTGAGCACCTGCGTCTGCCTTCATTTTCCAGCACATACCCAACCAGCCTCATTCCTGATGAGATGTTCTGCCAGAGATCCACTGGAAATGTACCCTTATCAGACCCTCTTCTCAAAACATCAAAGGCCAAAATTCTTACAAATACAAGAGTTATCCATGGCAAGTATTTTTGGTTCTAACAGGGATCTATAAAATACATACAAATGACACCAGATCTGCAATGGGATTGTAGTACAGCTTACATTTTTAACATTGTATTTTTCAGATGTTGCCACCTATTCAAAATGTTGCCACCAATGTGGAATCCACTACAGGTATCAAGAGTGGACAGATGGCCTGCACAATTTTAATGACAGTGTCATTCTTGACCTCCCTCTATGCCTACATATTCGAAACATGCTACAGGTCAGGTTATCTCATTAAATAATTTACCATTACCTCTAGTAAAAATACAATAGTGCTTTGCATGATTTTAAGAAGTGAATAGCAATTATTATTTGTTATCTTTAATCATAGGCCCACACCGCTGTTGGGAGAGTGATTCAGTGTCTGGAGCTCACCATAGGGGAACAGTTTCCTCCAGCCAAAACAGTGCTCCATGCCTATCTTCACTTTGAGGCACTCACAAGTCACGAGTACAAATACTCTTGTGTGACATGTGAGGATCATCCGCCCATTGTCATCATGGATCTCCACAGAAAAGGAGCATTCAACATGTCATGTAAGTATGTTGGCATGGACCATATTGATATTCTGTGCTTTGGGCAAATACATTCCAGGTGATTTGGCACTGCTTGTGCATATTTAGTCACAGCAGGCGTATAATCTACTGTTTTCTATTATATAGGTCGTCTTATTAATATTTTGACATTCTGTATGTTGTTAGTGAGTGACATCAAACTACCACCAAAGGATTTCAATGGGCATGTGAATATGGAAGACTTTTGGACGAAACTGTCACTGCAAATGATTGGTCGTGGCTTTGTAAAAAGTAATTCTCTTGCTTTTATGTGTCTCTTCTTGACATTTGGTATGCTGTATGCTAATTACTTATTTTTTTTATTTATTTTTTTGCTTTTACTGTTATTTAAGAACAGAGCGACAATCCCTTCACTGTCCACCCCAGTTACCACCTGTGGGCGCCGTGGATTGGAAGAAATACACGCAAGTCCAATCAGTGCCTCAACACAGAGTTCCAGAAAATCCACCAACCCAAAGAAGCTGAGCTTTGCGAAATAACTGTCTCTGAAGATAGGCTTAAAAATGAACTTTATAAGAAAAAGGTAAAATTTATTTCATTTCTCATTTCTGCGACTAGCATCAAGTGTGTCTTGAGCTCAGTAGGACATAGTTTTATTTTTTTTGTTGAAACTGTATTTTGATTTGTTTTTTAGGTATCAGTGATAAGGAACCTGTGCAAGGAGTGTGGTGTTGATTCCATTGGGTCAAAAAGTGACCTCCTAGAGAGACTTTCATCTGAGATGAAATCTAGACAGACTTACGACAAAATATTTGAAAAGATTTGGGGCGCCTCAGGTGAGAAGAAAATGCTTGTGTTTTGTCATGTTTGTGACTCCCACTTTACCTTTGTAGGGCTTATACTTCTATTACTGCTGCCTGACATATATGTTTGTTCCAGGAGGGTGGGCTGTGGTTATGTGTGCCCTTGTGGAATTGTGTACAGCATAAAATGCTGTTTGCGCGCTGAGAGTCCAAGAGACTTTGTAGACATCCTCCTCTCATGGAAACACATACCCAACGTAGTCATCTATGATTTCGCACGCGGACTGTCCACACACACAAATCTTCGCTATCCGGAGACGTTAACCTTCACGCCACATGGAGGGCGTCTAGCTGACCCAAAAGACGACAACATAAAGATGGCAAAGGATCAAACTCTGATACACACTGTACTTGATTTTGACATCTACATATGTTATTTTGTTATAGTATTGTATTTATTGTATTGCGTGTCATTAACTAATAATCAAATTTTGCATGATTTACAGACCTTAGTGGCTCAGAGGCAACAGTGGATGTGCTACCATTGCCAGACTCTGTTGTCTCTGTAACATGCATGGGTATGGATAAAGCAATTGCACGAAGTAACAATACATTTTCCATTGCAGTTCATTGTGTGACAGATTGTTTCAGTTTATTCTCATAGTAACCTCTGCAGATGTAACCATGGAGAAAGAGGATGAGCTTATGATTGTGGAGAATGCAGATGAGTATTGAGCTCAACCTTGGAAGAAGCCCCATAATCCTCTACAAGACAAATTGGTAGTTGTTCATGTATTCACCGTCAGTGCTAAAACGTACTGTCCACAGTAGCCTGTATTGTAACATCCACAATTTGTGCCAAAACTGAAACATCCATTTTATCAGTACATGTTGCCTGTCTAAACAGAATCTGAAGGATTTTAATAAGTTAGCCCTTTCCTTCTTTTGTCCTTTGCAGCTCAGATACATCCTGGACACGGGGCGGCTGGCTGATGAGGTCATTGTGAAGGAGGGAGCAACATGCCTCACAAGAGCAGATTTTTGGACTTTGGGTTTGAGAAGGGAAATGGAGTCTGATGTAAGTAGTAACATTTGCATGTAGGTATTTTTTGATGCACCAAAAAAGTTAATCAGTGGGTGCAATGTATGCTCTTTGTTTTTTTTTGTTTTTTTATGAAAGAACTTGGACCTTTGAGTATGTGCTAGCTGTTTTGATTATTTCTTCCAGATTGGAAATGCCTGCATGAGACTCATCTACGAAGAGGCTCGAGCACATGTATTAATCTTTTTCACATTATTTTATATCAGCTATTTGTAGTTTCTAACTTTCTTAGTTTCTTCATTTCATATAATATGAATGCCAAGTTGTAGTCTGCTTAATTCCTTTTGCTCTCACAGGGCAAAGACATATACATTGCCGACATGTATGTCATTGCCACATGGAAAAGCGGTAAAGATCCCCTAGGCCTTTTTTCCAGTGAGTATGGAACAATAAATCATAGTATTTGACATCAACCGTAAGTCAGAAGTAAAATAAAAATTGTTCTTTGCTGGTGTTATGTTTTTTAGGAAAATGCTGACATGAAGGATGCCCTTGTGTTCCCTGCATGGACACAAGCCACTGGCCCAGATCATTATCTTTTTGTTACGATCTCTTTCTGGATCGCAACAAAATAAGGGAGTCACCACACACCACAGCTAATTATTAAGTGAATTTATTTGTCCATATAAAACAGAACAACGTAGAATGTCAATATAAATGGTAGTCAGTGTGTCAGCAGATACATGTAAGTGTGTAACAAGTATGAAAGACAGTAATCCAACCAAACACAGTCCATGGATCCTCCAAGAACAACAACCATCCCCAAAGGAGATAGATCAACGGCGGCGGTGATCTCCCGTATCCCTCACATCTCATCAGTCCTCCGGTAGCCTCATGTGTAACCCAAGGTACGGAACAAACAAAGACAGCTCAAGCTCCGCACAAGCCCAGCCCACGCTCACGCCACACTCGCCATCTCTGTCCCAGTCTTTTATAGAGCGCCATGATTACCTTCAGGTGTGCAACCACTCCCCTCAGCCAAATCACCTGTAACTCAGAAATAACCGGTTACTTGCTGGAACCGTCACACACCCCCCTTTAAACGAGATCCTTTCCCAAACCGGATAAAAAAGAACCACCATAACCAAAACTTAGAAATCATACATTTCTAAACATGTTGTTATACAACCTCTGATCACAGTACAACCATGATTCTCACAATTCTCTCCATTCTCCCACACTGCCCACCTCGCCACCAGCAATCTGGATCCTGAAAGCAAATGAAGGCGACAAAAGAGCACGGGAAAACAGAAATAACTGAACAACCATTGTACTTAATTGATCAGATCAGGAACATGGGACAACGCATCTGCCACTACATTATCCGATCCTTTAATGTGTTTAACAATCAAATTATAAGGCTGTAAAAAGAGAATCCAACACATTAAGCGCTGACTCTGTGACTGTAAAGAATGCAAAAATGTTAAGGGATTGTGATCAGAATACACCTCTACAGGCATTCCTCCCCCCACATACACATCAAAAAACTGAAGTGCCCAGATTAAAGATTAAGCCTCTTTCTCAATCACTGAATAATTTCTCTGATAAGTATTGAACTTATGAGAAAAGAAACTTACGGGATAGTCCAATCCATCCTCCCCTGTCTGTAATAGAACAGCTCCAGCAACAATCTGGCTGGCATCCACCTGTAATTTAAATGGCATATCCAGCCTCGGGGCAGCTAGAACAGGAGCAGTGGACAACAACAGCTTAACATTTTCAAAAGCTCTCTGGCAATTATCGCTCCAATCAAATTTCACTGAGCTCTTAAGCAAGTCAGTCAGTGGAGAAACCACGGTTGAAAAATTAAAACAGAAACCCCGGTAATAACCGACCATCCCCAAAAAACGCATGAGTTCTCTTTTGGTGGACGGAGGAGGAAACTGCTGAATGGCCAAAACTTTGGCCTGAACTGGCCGTACTTTGCCTTGGCCAACCTCTTTTCCCAGATATCTTACTGTAGCCTTGGCAAACTCACACTTAGCCAAGTTAACTGTAAGACATGCCTCAGCCAACCGAGCTAAAAGAGCTTGCAGACGAATTAAATGTTGTTCCCAGGTCTCGCTGAAAACAATAACATCATCCAAATACACTGCACACCCCTCCAGCCCAAACACCACTCGATTCATCAATCTCTGGAAGGTGGCAGGTGAATTTCGTAAACCAAAACTCATAACAGAGTATGAGTATAATCCAGATGATGTAATAAATTAGGTTACTTCTCTAGCTCTAGGAGTTAACGACACTTGCCAATATCCCTTAAGAAGATCTAGCTTGCTCACAAAATTAGCTGTACCCACCTGATCTACACAATCCTCCATTCGAGGAAGTGGAAAAGCATCGGGCTTAGTGATGGCGTTTAGCTTGCGATAATCAGTGCAAAATCTATAAGTCGAATCTGATTTCCTCACTAACAAGCAAGGTGAAGCCCAACTTGAACACGACGGAACAGCTATTCCGTTCTCAATCATATATTGGATCTCAGATTCCAATACTTTCCTCTTACTAACTGGAGCCCTATAAAAACGCTGACGAATAGGTTGTGCGTCTCCCACATCAACATCATGCTGTATCAGATGAGTACGAGTAGGTACATCTGAGAACAAGCCAGGAAACTCCCATAACAATTGGGTTAGCTCTTTATTTTGCACCTCTGTCAAATGTGAAAACAGAGCATCTAAATTCTCAAGAGTCTCTGAATTCTTTAATCGAGGAAGCAAAACACAATCTTCAGGGACAACCAAGTCCTCATTAACAACCATATCTTCTCTTCCCTCAGTAGAAAGTTGACAAGACCCAAAAGAAGCAGTAGCAACAGGAGCAACTGATTTCATTGGTTGAATTTCAGAATTTCGAGAACGATAAGCTTTAATCAAATTTACATGGAAACACTGCTTAGATTTTTGCTGATCGGGGGTTGCAACTTGATAATTTTCATCAGACGATTTCCAATTATATGGCCCAGTCGTTTCCACATCGTCGAATCCGGACCCCTTTAGGAAAAGTTTGGACACCCCTGATCTATCTGTAATTAGGGTTTCAGTTTCAAGTGTTAATTCAGTGTGCCAGCATTTAATGCTAATAGACTTGATCGGTGTCGCGTCATAGCTGTGTGGGCGGAGTCGGCATGGGGGAAAACAGTCCTTTCCCCCTCATTGGAAAAGCATGTTGTTGACTCAGAATGGCCTACATAAAACCATTTCTGCCACTCGACAGAGCAACATACGTATAAAAACTGAGGTGTATTGGGTCACACTGTCCATACGGTATCTGTACGGACAGTCCGTACAGATTTTTTGTTACCTAATTGAGCAAAAGACAGCTTACTGCAAGCCTATACGAGACGGCTTGTGAAAGTAAACATTTGTCATTTTGTTTTGCTTAATTTTAATAAAGTGATAAAGACTTGAGTAAAAGCCTGTCGTACTTAGTGATATATTAAAAAGATTTTTAACATTGACAAAACAGGTAACATTAAGGTCCACTTAAGTGCCTTGAGTCGGCATGGGGGAAAACAGTCCTTTCCCCCTCATTGGAAAAGCATGTTGTTGACTCAGAATGGCCTACATAAAACCATTTCTGCCACTCGACAGAGCAACATACGTATAAAAACTGAGGTGTATTGGGTCACACTGTCCATACGGTATCTGTACGGACAGTCCGTACAGATTTTTTGTTACCTAATTGAGCAAAAGACAGCTTACTGCAAGCCTATACGAGACGGCTTGTGAAAGTAAACATTTGTCATTTTGTTTTGCTTAATTTTAATAAAGTGATAAAGACTTGAGTAAAAGCCTGTCGTACTTAGTGATATATTAAAAAGATTTTTAACATTGACAAAACAGGTAACATTAAGGTCCACTTAAGTGCCTTGAAATGCGCAGCGTTATTCTATGTAGTGTGTGCTGCGGCTGCCTAATCATTTTCACAAATACATGCCATAAAATAAAAAGATAACATGAAAATATGTATATAAAATACCCAAAACATGGTTGTTGGTTACTATAGTTAAACCATGGTAAAAACAACGTTTTTCTACACTAACCATAGTTTAACCATGGTATTTGTAGTAAAACAGTGGTTATAGGCTACAATGGGTAATAAAAACAAAAAAAAAAAAAAAAAAACATGGTTAGCCTACTATACTTTTACTATAGTAATACCATTGCTAATTTTTGTAAGGGATTGTGTATACTAATACGAAATAAATGTTTTAATAGATTATGACATCACAAAATATCAGGGAGTGAGATTTATTTGATTGTGATGCGAAGGAGGGTTAATGTAAGCCCCATCAGAAATGGGTTGCGGTGCACAGGACTAATGACAGATCATTGCAGGGTAAGTAGTGTAGCCTATCTGTGCTACCCACTCAGTGCTACCTCCGGTAGTCCGTCTGTTTGTCAGTTATATACATCTTCAGATCAGGTTTTTTAACTTATTAGAGGTACAGAACGCCACACAGCAACTTTTCGGCATTGCACCAAGCAAAAATCAATCGAAATCATCACAAAAAGTAAAGATCAAGCGCCTAACAAGGTCTCCGCGCGTTAATTCGAATGTTTTTTTTTCCCCCACGGCATAAACGGTTATGACGTTTTTGTGGGCGTTCCCAGAAATGCCGAACAAGTCTATTGAACTCATATAACTTGGCCTGTCAGGTTTTTGGTCATTTGTGAATTTTTTTAAGTGCCTCACATCAAATTACCACAGTACAAGACTGGAGAAATTGAATGTTTTTCTCCCATCAGCATTTAATGTATGGCCCCTACAGTATAATTCAGCATTCATTAGAGTGTGTGTGTGTGATAGTGGGAGACATAGAAAATGGGCAAGTGAACATACTAAAGGTACAAGGAGGCTCAGCACAATATATATACAGTATATATATATATATATATATATATATATATTTATTTATTTATATAATATTTACAATTTTTACAATTAATTATTTGGAAGAAATGTTATGAATTTCAGGATTCAGCCTTTGAAAGCACTGAATCAACTTCTGTTTGAGGGCAACACTATTCTTTAATATTAACCTAATAATTGTTGACACTTCTGACACTTAAGCCTTATAAAGTGTATTCCTTTCTTTGCATTGGATACAGAATATGGAACCACATGACATTCAAAAACAAATGATGCTAGACTGTTTCTCAGAACATTTTTGTGATTTTAGTGGAGGATGTCAGTTTCGCTCAAGTCCACGCAGATAATAATAATTTGATTTCAAACAAAATTCTTTTACGTTTTGCTTGAAAAGTGTGCTTATGCTAAACCTCTTTACCATCACAAATTAAGCTGTTAATGGACAAATAAATGCATGCATGACATCTTTTTCCATCATGTTTGGACTTAAACATATTCTGGTTGTGGTTTGGTAAGTGAAACTTTAGTGACACTTTTCTAAATGTATGTTTGGACTATGCAAATAAGTTCCACAGGAGGAAAGAAGGGTGGGCCCCACCGTGTTCCCCCACTCTGATAGAAACAGCCAATCACAGCACAGGAATGGTGAAGCACCAAATTGCAATCTCCTCCTCATCGGAAAGGGATAAAGGTACCCTTCCAACAGACACTCCTTGTTCTCCGGCCTGCATGGTGGGAGATACTAAGTGGTATCTCCCAGATACTATTGGAAGAGACAATAACAGATACCATGTTCTGAGTCTCCAGCTTTTGAGACAGCAACAGATACGACCACGTTCTGAGCCTCCAGTCTGCGAGGAAAGAGATACTCTAAGTTCAGAGCAACAACAGATGCAGCATGTCCCGAGTCTCCATCCTAGAGAGACAAAGCGGACTGACCAAGATCTGAGTCTCTAGCCCAGAGAGGCAGAGGACATACATTTGCAACAAGGTTAAGCTCCGGCGAGCAAACCTTCACTTCAAGGTATGTTGGTCTGTGTGTTCCAGACTAAGGACCTTCTGCACCTACTCCAGGGCCACATCTGCATTCCAGATTTTAGGACCCTTTGGTGCTCCAGGAGATCAACATACAGTGCTTTGTGTTCAAGACTGTTGAAACGAATTCCTGCTCCTTTCCCCGCACTGTTACCAGCACAACCAGTGGAAGAAGTCACCGCCACCGGACTGCTCACTCGACCACAGAGAACGTAAATGTCACTTATCCAAACCTCTTCCAGAGGCCGTGGATATTATATTATTGCATATTATCAGTATATGATTTACTATTTTACATTAGATGTTATATAGCTAATCATTTAAGAACAAATATCCATTCATTTATTTGTTTGAGGCATAATAATGTTCTTCACCTGATTAGTTTCAGTTTAACTTTTCATAAGATAACGTAACTCTGCCATAGCAACACCCAACTGAATCACTTGCATTTTATGCATCTTATGCACTTTATTCCTTTTTCATTTATGGTATTCATTTAGTAGTTGTTGATTACTCTTGTCTATCTTTTGTTAATACAATTTATTTTATTACACTTGTGTCTTCCTTACAGTAGTCAGTGTTCATTAATTGATAATCTGCCCCATAATCATAATTTGCATGAAAAATAGTAAAAGTTGTTGATGTTTTACGGCCTCTAATGTTCATTTCAGCTGGAAACTGCAGTGAATTGTGTAAAAATACGGGTACATTCTTTTTTCTTTTGAGTTTTGCCAAAATGTTGGTAGAGGCACGTTTTTTCCAATGAGCCTGGGTTGTGCAATTAATATGCCTAAATCCATAAAAGAACTGTGGAACCTCAGAGATGCCTGGAACAAACTATCTACAAGATATAAATAGATAAAGGATATAAATAACCTTAAAAACATTTTTTGTCACGCATCTAAGGTGCCTAAGACTTTAACATAGTACTTTCATAGTATATAGTAATAATGAGCACATGCACATCCCACTGCACCACAGCTCAGACACATAAGGTTTGTGGAAATATATTCATTCTCATTTTTAAGCACATCATAGTATTTTTGTAATGGTTTTTACATTTTTATGACCTTTCTAAAACCCCTCATTTGGAACAAAATTACCTGTATCTGACTGAGAAATTGTGGTGTGCATTATAAATACTGATTGTGGGTGACAAACGGAACAAAAAAAGTCTGTGGAAACAGCCACAAATAAAGAGGAAGTGCTATCGCAACATGCAAGTGCAAGGACAACACTGAAAGAGAGAAGATGGCAGGAGTGAACATGAACTGAAGAAATTAAATGTCACATGATTGAACAAGTCAGAACTTTGTCCTCCTGTTCATAACAGCATTAAAATTAGTTTGTGATAATGAGTGAGCGTGAGTGAATGTGTGTGTTGTATGTGTGTGCAATTCAGTAAACCTGAAAAAATGTGGGTCTGTGTGTAGTGTCGTCAGAGTGCTCTTTGAGGGCGTTGCATCATTGACAGATAGGCTATACAGTACACAGATTTCACTGCTTGTCAGCAAGGTACAGGGAAGGAGAGGAAGAGAAATACAGTTCATAGACAAACAAATTCCTGCCTCAAGGGGACTACAGGACAGGTATGTATGCATTTTTTGATTACTCTTGTCTATCTTTTGTTAATACAATTTATTTTATTACACTTGTGTCTTCCTTACAGTAGTCAGTGTTCATTAATTGATAATCTGCCCCATAATCATAATTTGCATGAAAAATAGTAAAAGTTGTTGATGTTTTACGGCCTCTAATGTTCATTTCAGCTGGAAACTGCAGTGAATTGTGTAAAAATACGGGTACATTCTTTTTTCTTTTGAGTTTTGCCAAAATGTTGGTAGAGGCACGTTTTTTCCAATGAGCCTGGGTTGTGCAATTAATATGCCTAAATCCATAAAAGAACTGTGGAACCTCAGAGATGCCTGGAACAAACTATCTACAAGATATAAATAGATAAAGGATATAAATAACCTTAAAAACATTTTTTGTCACGCATCTAAGGTGCCTAAGACTTTAACATAGTACTTTCATAGTATATAGTAATAATGAGCACATGCACATCCCACTGCACCACAGCTCAGACACATAAGGTTTGTGGAAATATATTCATTCTCATTTTTAAGCACATCATAGTATTTTTGTAATGGTTTTTACATTTTTATGACCTTTCTAAAACCCCTCATTTGGAACAAAATTACCTGTATCTGACTGAGAAATTGTGGTGTGCATTATAAATACTGATTGTGGGTGACAAACGGAACAAAAAAAGTCTGTGGAAACAGCCACAAATAAAGAGGAAGTGCTATCGCAACATGCAAGTGCAAGGACAACACTGAAAGAGAGAAGATGGCAGGAGTGAACATGAACTGAAGAAATTAAATGTCACATGATTGAACAAGTCAGAACTTTGTCCTCCTGTTCATAACAGCATTAAAATTAGTTTGTGATAATGAGTGAGCGTGAGTGAATGTGTGTGTTGTATGTGTGTGCAATTCAGTAAACCTGAAAAAATGTGGGTCTGTGTGTAGTGTCGTCAGAGTGCTCTTTGAGGGCGTTGCATCATTGACAGATAGGCTATACAGTACACAGATTTCACTGCTTGTCAGCAAGGTACAGGGAAGGAGAGGAAGAGAAATACAGTTCATAGACAAACAAATTCCTGCCTCAAGGGGACTACAGGACAGGTATGTATGCATTTTAAAACTATCAGTGAGCTGTGTCAATGTGATTGCAAGTAAAACTAACTGTATAATGCCTACTGTTGCCTAATGCATTTTTTTTTTACAAATAAGACACTAATTCAAAATCTATGTATCAAAAAGTGCACCGCTGATGCTTTTAGCACAATAGATGAAAATAACATCTAGCTTTTATTCATACAACATTTATGTTATTTTAATTGTAAAGAACATTTGGAGACCCTTCAGCAGACAAGCAGTCTCATGAATTTTGGTCTCAGACACCAACTGTGTTTGTTGCAGTAATGCTTTTCTGCCAGTCTTCAAACTATGCAAATTCACTATAATGATATGCCATCAAACCTGTTTCACTGTAAAAAAACAAACTAGACTTAAGAACAAAATTAAGACAGACAAATACAAACATGCTTATTGCTTTAAGGCAAGTTAAGCGTGGCTTGTAGGTGTTCAGTCACACTTCATTTTAATGCCGTTTGACTACATGCAAATTACAACCCATATCGTATCCTGCAGTTGATAAGTGTTGCTGTCCTGCAAGAAGTTTAATATCAAAAGAATAACAACTTGCAACAGTAACATTTTTGCTCTTTCACTGACTGACTGTGCGACACCAGAGCAGTTTCCTGTCACGTACACAAGCTCACACGTGGACACCTACTCATAAAAAAAAAAAAACAGAAATGAAACTTTTTCATACGCAAACCCTTAGTGTAGCTAAAGGTTAAATTCAGTCAAAAGTTAAACAAAAATGGCCCATATACCTGACAGTTTCCTAGAATCATAAGGAGCTATGTGAATAGTTCTATTATATAGAACTATAATAGAAGTATTCTATTATATGTTAAAAATATGAATGCTTGTGTAGAGATCTAATCAATAATAAAAGGGATTATAATACTCTTAATACCTATCAGACAGAGACGCCATCATAAGATATGGAGAGAAGGCATGTAAGGTAATGGCATGGCATCTTAAGGCAGACCAAAACAGGCAAATGATCAATTCTATAGATATCGGTAATAACATTTCCCATAACCCTACAGAGATAAACAATGCTTTTAAAGAATTTTATGAAGAACTTTACACATCCCAAGTGAATGAAGATCTTAACCAAATGTAAGCTTTTGTCTCCTCTGTCGATCTACCATCCTTATCTGAAGAGAATAGATCTAGCTCGGATAAACCATTTTCTATATCTGAGCTGAATGAAGCTATACAGTTATTGTCTTCCAATAAACCACCAGGGGAGGATGGCTTACCCCCTGAATTCTATAAGAAATTCAGAGATTTGCTTACACCACTGGACCAAGCCAGAGAGGATAAATGCTTCCCAGATAGATACTTTTTCTAATGCAATCATTTCAGTTATTTATAAGAAAGGTAAAGACCCGTTACAATGTACTCACTTCTCAATACGGACTATAAAAGAGTAATTAAAATGACTAATTGCTATTAAAATAAAAATTGCTACCTGTATTGGTGAAGCCAGACCAATATTCTAGAAGAGCAACACTACCATTTCAATATCTTCTCCATTGCTCTCATTCCCACAGATGCACTGGGAGTGGTTCAGATATTCTGTTGTGACATTCAACTTTTGAAAATGATCACTGTGGTTTATGTAACTGCCATGTTGATGTGTTTATTTTGCAGTCTGTCACATAGCTTTATGCATGGCGGGTGAGTCTAGACGATTTTTTTCAATCTCAGATCTATTTTTCCTATTAGTTCTCAGTCTATTTTTGGTGTTGTTCCTTTTTTTATGTATGTATGCATTTATTTATTTACTTATTTATTTATGTGTTTATTTTATTATTAATATTTTAGTACCATTTATCCAGTTTTAACATTTAATTGATCCAAATTCATTCAAAGCTAATGATGAATACTATCTAAGAGTAGTATACAAAATATCACTTGATTTGCTTTTATCAAATCAAAGTTTGTGGGCATCGTTAAACTCTGTGCTCTCTTGTTCCAGGCAGCAGCTTTGAGGCTGAGTTCCTAAAGAGTCACAATGCATACCGCAAACAGCATGGAGCGCCGCCCCTCACCATAAACAAAACCCTGTGCCACTCCGCACAGGCATGGGCGGAGCATCTGCTGTCAATCACGACCCTCAAACACAGCAACAAGGACTACGGAGAAAATCTGTATTATGCTTGGAGTTCAGCTACCAAAAAACTCACAGGTTAGCTTTCTGCTCGAAAAAACAGACAATGAAGTCAAATTCTTCTAAGAGGCAAATCAAGGATAAACGCTATATCAGTCATTTGATAAGGATAGTCAAATCCAGTTAGACCGCTCTGGTCAGTGGTCAGAGTTGAATGCATCAGAATTAGAAGCCATTGCAGGCGTTATGCAGGGTGTCAGAACTTTGTAACTTCATAAGACATTAAACTGGAGATATATGAAGCATTTGTGTTTTTATAAACGTCATTTGTATTGCACACTGTCAACTAATTTCTTTTAGAAACAATTACATACCTTATGTCTCCACTTTCTACAGGACATGAAGCAGTGGAAAGCTGGTACAGTGAAATTAAAGACTACAACTTCGGCAGGCCTGGATTTTCTCCAAAACGGGTGATTCCACCTGAAAACACTCTGGTGTGGCTAAACGTTTGCTCTAGTCTCTTTTACAACACTGACTCCTAGTGGTTTCTCCAGGTCACTTCACACAGGTGGTCTGGAAGGACACTAAAGAGGTGGGAGTTGGACTGGCCACTGATGGGAACACAACTTTTGTTGTGGGTCAGTACCTACCAGCTGGAAACATCACAAATGCAGATTATTTTGAAAAAAATGTCCTACCGGCAGGCACCAAAGTAGACTCAAAGTCCACTGGTACAAGTGAGTAAACTTTCTAGTGGAATATATATATTCTTTTTTTCTTTTTATATGTTCTTATTAAGCTTTCTTAGGATTATTTTTTAAACATATTATTACTAAATTATTAATAAAAATTATAGAGAGTAGTTCTAATAGTAGATATGGACTTGACAGTGAATAGTGTAAAAGATTGTATTGTAAAAGAGGTGTTGATGATCATTACAGTATAGTAAATATTTTATATATCTGGCAACATTCAGCTGACAAAGTGGAACAAGTGCATGGTGCATCAGGCATAAATTCAAAGCAAGCACCTTCAGTGCTTCGCAGTACTGAAATATCACCACCCGGGGACCGAGGAGAACATCATGTGGGAAGCAGCTTAAAGGGTAAGTTGAGTTAAGGTTATTTGTTTCATGTAAATACTTTATAATGATACATAAATGGCCACAAAATGTATTTTAAAATTGTGCAGCTTTTCTTTCAGCACTTTTTCTGGTGGGGTCATCTTGTTTATACAAATGCAAACATGGACTGTGTTTAAAAACTCACCTTTCATCATAATTATCTGTCTAGCCTTAATGCAAATGAAATATGATAGTCCATTCTTTGTACTGGTGCTTTATGGCTTCTGAAATGGAGCATGTGCACCGCAATACATTTAAAAGAAAAACACGTGACTGAGGATATTAGAATCAAAAATTGTCTTTATTCTTTCAGTCAGCATGGGATGCGCTTTGTGCACATCAAATAACTCTTTATGTTTGTCTGTAGCAGACAGCAGCTTTGAGGCTGAATTCCTGCAGACTCACAATGCATATCGCAAACAGCATGGAGCCCCACCCCTCACCATAAACAAAAACCTGTGCCGCTCCTCACAGGAGTGGGCCGAATACCTGCTGTCAATCAGTACCCTCATGCATAGTAGTGGAGAGTATGGAGAGAATGTGTATTACGCTTGGAGCTCAGCTAGCAAAAGACTCACAGGTCAGAGTTTAGTAGTGACTATATCTGTACCATTTGCTAATGTTTCACTTGCTCACTTTTCAGCCAGCCATCTTAGATGTAAAGTCTTTACATAAAACCCGGAGCTTGGGGTTTAACACATGATCTTGTCTGCATGTTTTCAACATTGCATGTTTGTAATTTACACAGGACGTGAGGCAGTGGAAAGCTGGTACAGTGAAATTAAAGACTACAACTTCAGCAGGCCTGGATTCACCTCCAAAACAGGTGAATCCATCTGTAAACACTCAACGGTGGTTAGACATTTGCTCTAGTCTCTGGTCTGACATCTGTTGGTTTCTTTAGGTCATTTCACACAGGTGGTGTGGAAAGACACAAAGGAGGTGGGGGTTGGACTGGCCACTGATGGGAACACAACGTTTGTGGTGGGTCAGTACCTCCCAGCAGGAAATATCAGCAATGCTGGATATTTTGAAAGAAATGTTCTACCAGCAGGCTCCAAAGCAGACTTCAAATCCACTCCCTCTGGTGAGTCTGGTATGACTATGTGTGCATGGATATAATACTAATTAAACTGAAAGTTTGACTATATAAACACACATGTATATATAATAAGACACTTATTGTACAATATACAATATTCACAGTTTTGAACATTTTTATTTGATGTTCAGCTGACAGAGTTGGACAAGCACTTGCTGCTCTCAGCATCAAGTCAAACCAATCACCTTCATCATCTCACACTTCTGGACCAGCACCACGTAAGAGTCAGTGTCCACAGAGCAGCAGTTCAGAAGGTAAGCACTCAAAACAGAGACTATGAAAGCTTATTTCAACCATATTAGAAAAAAGCATGCTTTGATAAAACAGAATTATGACGTAAAAAGTCATAAGTATGAAATAAAAAGTCAAAATGATGACAAAAGTGGGAATAATATTATGAGATTTTTTGTCATTATGACTTTTTGTAATAATTTTTTTAACCTCATAATTTTGACTTTTCATGTCACAGTTTTGATTTTATCATATAATTGTAACTCTTTATTACCAAAGCATGACTTTGTATGTTGCAAAAAATTGGCTTCCATGAGAAACAGAATTGTTTTTTCATAGTGGTTGAGCAAACTATTTTAACCACTTTATGATTATCACAGCACACTATTGTTTAATATAACAGTGTGCATTATTTATGTGGTTTTGCATCCATTTAACATCAACTGAATAAATGCAGAATAAATGGTTTCTTTGAGATAAAGAAATTTTAATTGGTCTTTGCTAGTATGTCCTTATTCAGAAACTATTAGTGATTTTAAAGTGCCCCTATTATGCCATTGTTAAGGTTCCTAATATTGTATTGGGACTCGGGAGTCTCCTACAATAGGTTTACATGCATGCAAGGTCAAAAAATGCTTTCGTTTTCTTAAAATATGCATTTAATATCACCTCATTTTCCAACAATTCTCACATGCATGCAAGGTCAAAAAATGCTTTCGTTTTCTTAAAGGGGTCATATGATGCGATTTCAAGTTTTCCTTTCAACGATTCGTTCAGAGCAGTTCTAAGATTCAGTCTCTCTAAACCCCTCCTTTCCGTGAGCCTACTCTGCTCTGATTGGTCAGATGGCCCAGTCTGTTGTGATTGGTCTACCGCATACAGTGCGTGCCGGAAACGATATGGCCATTGCCATAGTTCCATATTTTGAATGCTAGATAAAGAATATAAACATCTATTATTTATCATACTTAAACAGGCTGTGATTCAATGGAGCCAGCTGGTCCAAATAAACAGGATACTGAGCCATCTTTCAAGAGCAAGCGTTTTGTCAATCCCGCGTTGAACTCCCCGAGATTAGAGAAGCAGTGGTCAGTAAAATGACTTGTTTGTGGGCGGGGTCAAGTGGTTCGCAGCCAGCCAATGTAGAACATAGGCAGGGATTACGCAAGTGTAGCCATCACGGAAGTGGAATTCGAATTACTAACGACTCGTTTAGGTGATTCAGAGTCGATTCTTTATCTTGGGAGACAATAACTTTATTTATTGTGCACTTTTGGCTTCACAACTTTACACATCATTTACATTCACATACAGCTACATTACACACTGCATGAAAGGCAATATTGGAAATGGCATAATAGGGTACTTTAATTAGTATAGTAGTTACCAGCAATTAGTTTGAGAAGTTCATCTCCCACAAAGACTACTTTTTGGAAACGGCACCATTTGATGTATAGGCAGTATGTGCACAAAATGATTTGAAATACTGTTAAAAGTGAAGCTAAAATGTCCAAAGCCTTATTCTCCACTCACAAGTCTCTTCAGGATTTACAGCTCTTTCTTTTCCTGTGATGAAGGTGAGAACTTGTCCCAGTTTCGTCAGTCTCTCCTTGAAGCGCAAAATGATTACAGGCGGCAACATGGAGCACGGCCTCTGTCACTGTGCCCCATTCTCAGTAAAGAGGCTCAGGATTGGGCAGCACATCTGATTAGCATTAACGCCCTAAAGAACAGCAGCAAAGGTTATGGAGAGACTATGTCATACAAATGGACATCCACCATGGTGCCTCCAACAGGTAAATTGGTTATTACCCCAAAGGGGCCTATTTAAGGAACTGTAGCACACTATAATTATACACTCTAAAAAATGCTGGGTTAAATACAACCCAGTGCTGGGTAAAATAGGGACAAACCTAGCAATTGGGTTGTTTTGACCCAGCTATTGGGTTGTTTTGACCCAGCGGTTGGGATGTTTTGAACCCAACCGCTGGGTCAAAACAACCCAATAGCTGGGTTTGTCCCTTTTTAACCCAGTGCTGGGTTATATTTAACCCAGCATTTTTTAGAGTGTAACCTTTATAGAAAAACGGATTATTTTTAAACTATAGGAAATGAGGTTGCTGAATCATGGTACAAGGAAAATGTGAAGTACAACTTTGCAGCCCCTGGCTTTCAGAATGGAACTGGTAGGCTAATTTTGCACTCATATCAGTTGAAGAGTTAAAACAGTTAAATCTATCAAATCAAATGGCAAATATCAAGTACATATGTAAGAAATGCTAATGTTAATTTACATATAAAAGTCAATACAATCAAACAATCAAATTATAATCAAAGTCAGTCACAAACCATAACTGAAAATTTAAAATGTGGACAGGTAACTTCACCCAGATTATCTGGGGGTCTACAGAGCAGGTTGGGGTCGGCCTGGCATCAGATGGAAAGGGCAAATTCATCACTGTGGCCTTTTACAAACCTCCTGGCAACATCAACAACCCTGGCTACTTCCAGGATAATGTCAAACCTGCTGGGAGGTGATCTGTTGAATAAGATTATTCAGTCAGTTATACAGTCTTATGCATTTTATTAATGTAATTTAAAAAAAAAGTGATCCAAGATATTACTTGTATGTTAACAGAAAGTCAATCATCTAAATATATTGCATATACAAATACTCAATTGACAACTGCCCCTTTGACAGTATGCTTGTTTTATTTTTCACCTTTTTTTTTTTTTGCTTGGTTCTGGTATATTTATATTCTCATTCCTTGCTGAGGTGGTATTCATTCCTTCATTGTGATAAGAGATGGTGAGTGACTTACAATGTATAAAAAGATGATACATCCTAATAAAATATCAAAATATATTTCTGACTAAATAAGACACTATACGAATGCAAATGTTCTGTACATGTAGTTATTTATCTTAATTGTTGTATGTGGTGTGACTGGTAATCATGACTTCTATGCTGGTGACAAAAGAAATTACTTTTATAAAAAACATTTTAATATTTCATCTTAAACGTCAGCTTTCATCAGATATATAAAGCTACTGAAATGCTAAGTCTTTTATCTCTTTCCCAAACACACACACATCCTCATAGTTTGAATTCCCTTATAAATATGCACATTGACATATGCATCTAGATGTGAACACTAATCTTGCACAGCCCCAGAGAGCTTGGGCGGGAGTGCAAAACTGAAATGGCAAGGTGTCATGTTGCATGAACATCTCATCACATTGTGTTGCTGGCGAAACATGAGATGCTCTTATCTTAATTTTTACATGCCCTCCTTCATGAATACTCACCCTGAATAACATAAAGGTCAAAAACTTGTTTGATAAACTGAAATGTATATACCTTTGCTGGGGTTGAGGTTTTGTAGAAATATAATGCCTGTTGGCTAAAAAGAAAAAAGCTTCCTTATTAAAGAAACCTGCCTTATCACTAATATAAATAGCTTTTAAGATAAAATTCTGATTTGAAAACTAACATAAGAGCATTGCATTGTAAAATAGGAGTATGCAAAAGAGTGTCAAGTGACAATATCCAAGGAAGGATATATTGAGGATGTCTTCAGACCCATGCATTTGTTGATAAAAGTTTTTAGGTCTGTTCCAACTTCAAATTAACAAGGAAATGAACTTAGAATGAACAAAAGTTGTTTGTTTTCTTGTGTATACTTTGGATAGCAAACAAACAGAAAAATTAGCTTTGTTTTATGTTTCCTTGGTCACGAATGTACAGTACATACAGTAGACCTATATCACTCTGTATGAGTCTGAAAATAGGCCTCTGTGTGGGGAGTTTCTATAGAAGTACTGCTGTTTCTATAGAGCTGTTTTTGCTCTGCCTTTGGACAGTGGAGGATGTTTTCCAGCTAGGTTAGCTTTCCTCATAGGGATCACCAGCAACAGAAGGGAAATGAAAACAGGGTAAAGCCTTGACAATAAATAAATAAATAAATAAAATAAGACCCATAAACCAGAGTGTGTGGAACACAAGCCTAAAACATTTTATATTTATGTGTTTAGTCAACTTAAACTAAACTGAAGAAGGTGAAATCATTAAGTTTCAGGTCAAAAGCTATAGGGAGTGTGCATGATGTCCCACTTTGCCTATTCAAAGTTCTTCTTTTTTTGTCTTGTTTAAAAAGAGATGTGTGTGTGTGCAAGGCAGCTGCTGCCAGTGTTGTTACACTTTGAGCATTAATCAATAATGCAGTGCATAGTTTTGCCTTACACTCCTACTTACACACACACACACACACACACACACACACACACATACAGTATATACAGCCTCTCAAGTTCAGACTTTCCCAGTCCCTGAGGGAGTATCTCATTCACACATCAGTGCCCTAAGTTTCGATGAGTCTTGCTGCAAACACAGTACCCTTCAAATATTTTGGGTAGGTAATAATTTGTAATGTATTTCAATGTCTCTTATGCTCACTAAGGCTGCATTTATTTTAACATAAGCATAGGTCGCCGTGATTTTGCTAAGTAAGACATGTTCCAGGATCAACATCTTTTGTTGATCCTGGATCAACACAACTGTCCAAAAATATAGACTTAACCCAATCCCTACCCCTAAACCTAACCCTACCCATAATTTATTCCTAAAAACAGTGTGAAATGATAGCTGATTAACAAGGGTGTAGAAGCACCTAACTCTGATTGTAAGCCTAAAACAGATATTTCATGAAAAGTTATCCCTCAATTCTGATTGGTTGATAGGAACAAGGATGTTGATCCAGGAACATGTTGTACTTGGTGAAATCACAGTCACCACATAAGCATAGTAAACAGTAATATTGTGAAATATTATTAGAATTTAAAACAACTGTTTTCAGTTTTAATATACTTTAAAATTTAATTTATTCCTATGATGTCAAAGCTGATTTTTTTTGTTTTTTGTTTTGTTTTTAATCAGACATTGCTCCGGTCTTTAGTGTCACATGATCCTACAGATGCCATTCTTATGAAATGCCGATTTGGTGCTGAAGAAACATTTTATTAATATCAAAGTTGAAAACAGTACTGTTAAATGTTTTTATTAAAATATAAATCTTTTTTCATTCAAATGGAATAGAAATAATTTGTAGCAATCAAAATGGCTTCACTGTCACTCTTGATCAATTTAATGCATGCTTGGAGAAGAAAAAGTATTATTATTATTGTTTTAATCTTACTGACCCCAAACTTTTGAAAAGTAAGTTTAAGGGTATTGTGTTCAACAGTTGATACCATTGCTCTGTTGAGCTTTCAATAGTCACATAGTCTTGTTATGTATAAAGGCTTAGTAAACTGTCCTCTTACATGTCATAAAATCTTGGATCTTTCTCTCAACAACTCAACATATGTCCTAATGTGGAAATTCTATCTGCCCTTGTCATTAATCCTATTTCATTTTGTACTGGCTCAGCCTATGTGTGCTTCTGTCATAGCATGCATGAACTGAATCCCCTCTAAGGATGTATGACACCCTGTGATACTCATAAATAATTAATCGATGTTGTACATCCAACTTGTTCTCAGCACTTTAGGGATGGCAGCACAATACAGGCCTACACAAATACTTTGCTGTATCCACCTTATTTTTCTCACAAGAGCAGGCATGGCCATTTGTAATTACAAATTTCATAAAATGTATGGGTCTGGCTTCCGGTGTCATCTGTTTCCAGCTATTTTTAATTGTACAAAACAGTTTGTTTTGCTGCTTGATATTGCAAATTGGTGTGTCTAACCATATTATATATTAGCGGCTAATGAACCGGAAGTCTCGCACATACACAGAAAATGTCTTACTACCGCATTGAAAAATAAGGTGGATTGGAAATTTGAGAAATCTTGCATCAGCGAGGAATAATTTACTACTCAAGTACTTTTGAGTATGTTCTTCATGTTCTTTAGCATTTCTATGTATGTTTCTGAGTGTGCGTTTCTGTCTGTACCTGTGTATATTGACAAGTTTGTGAAATTAAATAAAGAGGTGCTGAAACAGGGTCAAAGATATTAATTTCAAAGCCACAGGGTACTATAACTATTTTCTCATGTTCTCATTCATTTGTTATTTACATCAACAGCGACAGATCATTATCAGAATGGGTCAACTAATGGAGGTGCTATACAAAACGAAAATACAAAGACTTAGTGGAGGAAATATACATTTTTGTGATCTCTATCGCAGGATAGTTTACTACTACCCTGTTGAAAAAAACAGCATATGCTGGTTAGGTATGTTTTGACGCTGGGATGCTGGTTTAAGCTGGTCCTTTGCTGGTTTATGCTGGTCCTTTGCTGGTTTAAACTGGTCCTTTGCTGGTTTAAGCTGGTCCTTTGCTGGTTTATGCTGGTCCTTTTGCTGGTTTATGCTGGTCCTTTGCCAGCACATGACCAGCATAAACCAGCAAAAGGACCAGCTTAAACCAGCAAAGGACCAGCTTAAACCAGCATCCCAGCGTCAAAACATACCTAACCAGCATATGCTGTTTTTTTTCAACAGGGTAAGCCTTCATACATAACTCTGATTAAATATTGATTTAGTTCACCAAAATGGTGAATGTCAATAGATAACCCTTGACTTACTTTGAAAAGTCAACGCACTCTAATGGCATATTTGTTAGGTCTACTATTTTACATTTTTGCAAATCTGAGGTTAATTTAGGTTTTCTGTGGCCTAAGGTTTAGGGGTGGCCATTCATGTTTATGTTTTTTGTTGTTGTTCACATTAATAAAATCACCTCTTTGTAAAATAGTTACGTTTTCTTATGAGATCAGCAGACAGGAGGCAACTTGGAAATAAAGAGATATAGAGCTGTGGTTCTTAAATGGTTTTGCTTTATGACTCAGAATTTACACCTAGTTTCTTAAATGTCAGCTATAGATGTTTAATAAGTAGCCTAACATTCCCCCAGCCATGACATAGCCTACAACCGATGCTATACTATACACGTAAATCTCAAATCCCAGCAAATGCAGCTTCCTTCAATGAATTACATTTTTCATTGGCATTCCAGCTGGCATGCCTGGACTTAAAAATAAGTAAATGTAAAACTGATTGCAGTTTTTAATACTGTTGTTGTTATTGCTCATGATACTATAGTCACGCATAGCATAAGTTACACCCAGAATAAGGTCAAGGAAACAAATAAATGGTAAGAGAATATTTTGCTAAGTAAATGTGCATGTAACTATAATTTAATTAAATTCTAATATTGTCAAGTGTGGTAACTCCTGTGCAAAAGTTAAGCAAATGAATTCAGTGTACGAACGGAATTATAGTTAACAAGTCCAAACGTGCCATGTACTGTTTGGTGAAGGTGGTGCTTGGTAACACGATTCTCAATGAGAAAATAGGTCTATTCAATGATAAAAGCTGGTCTAAATGCGATGCGTATCTGGTTACCAATACAAAACGGTTTCTGGGCGATCTCTGTGTTGTAACCATTGACAACAGATTAAACATCTCTAATCCAATCAAAAACAGAAGCGACATGATAGCGCGTGCACCGCAACCAATCAAACGCGGACAGAGAATGATTGACGTCTCGTTCATCCGCCTGTGTTTGAATGCGAAGGCTGACGTTATTTAAAACTGAAAACCGTTAGCGGTGCTCTGCATAGTTTAGTCGACGCGCAGTGAGAGTACACTACATTTGGTTTTGAACAAAAAAAAGTGCTTTTTCATTAACGATTCAACATGAGGGAAATTGTTCACCTGCAAGCTGGTCAATGTGGAAACCAAATCGGTGCCAAAGTGAGTAAGGGTATTGATTACGACATTAGCCAAAAAAAAGCCCGGTCGCGAGGGGCAGAAGTTAGTTTAACGTTATATGTTGTGTAACGTTAGTTATTTTATTTATATAACTAATTATAGTTGACTAGTTGTTATTTCTTGAGGAAAATGACATTAGTTAGTGTAACTAGCGATTTAACTGGTTATATATCTCTCCACAGTTTGGTTTTACTCCTCTGTAAACTTTCGTTTGTAGTTTTGAGAGTTGCCATGACAACAGTGCAAAAGAGGACGTTAATTAAATGTATTTTTGAAGATTTGTGATATTACTTGTACTCAAAGTGCTAATTTTATGTTAATATCGACTCATTTTCCTTTGTGTGATCAGTTTTGGGAGGTGATTAGTGATGAGCACGGAGTTGACCCGACGGGAACTTACCACGGAGACAGTGATCTGCAGTTGGAGCGGATTAATGTGTACTACAACGAAGCCACTGGTCAGTTTGCATTTGCAGCATAATGAAACAAATACCTTGCAAGAAAGTATTTTTTTTTAAAGATTATAAATGTGCACTTTTCTATAACAGGTGGAAAGTATGTACCTCGTGCTGTTCTTGTTGACCTGGAGCCTGGCACCATGGATTCAGTGAGATCTGGACCATTTGGGCAAATCTTCCGACCAGATAACTTTGTCTTTGGTAAGTCTGGTTTTGTCATTTAATTAAATGTAAAATTCTAGAGCAAAATGAGCCTGGTATGATCTGTATTTCTTCAACCATAGGTCAGAGTGGTGCTGGAAACAACTGGGCCAAGGGTCACTACACAGAAGGCGCTGAGCTTGTAGATTCAGTTCTTGATGTGGTCCGTAAGGAAGCAGAAAGCTGTGATTGCCTGCAAGGCTTCCAGCTCACCCACTCCCTTGGAGGCGGCACCGGGTCAGGCATGGGCACGCTCCTCATCAGCAAAATCCGTGAGGAGTACCCAGACCGCATCATGAACACCTTCAGCGTGGTGCCCTCACCCAAAGTCTCAGACACTGTTGTGGAGCCTTACAACGCCACGCTGTCCGTCCATCAACTGGTGGAGAACACCGATGAAACATATTGCATCGACAATGAGGCACTGTATGACATTTGCTTCCGTACGCTCAAACTCACTACACCCACCTATGGCGACCTTAACCACCTCGTGTCTGCCACAATGAGCGGGGTCACAACCTGCCTGCGCTTCCCCGGCCAGCTCAATGCTGATCTCCGCAAATTGGCTGTCAACATGGTGCCTTTCCCCCGTTTGCATTTCTTCATGCCTGGCTTCGCCCCTCTCACCAGCAGGGGGAGTCAGCAATACCGGGCTCTTACGGTGCCCGAGCTCACCCAGCAGATGTTTGATGCCAAGAACATGATGGCTGCTTGTGACCCTCGCCATGGCCGCTATCTCACCGTTGCCGCTGTTTTCAGAGGCCGCATGTCCATGAAAGAAGTGGATGAGCAGATGCTGAATGTCCAGAATAAGAACAGCAGCTATTTCGTGGAGTGGATCCCCAACAATGTCAAGACTGCTGTGTGCGACATCCCACCTCGTGGCCTCAAAATGGCAGCCACTTTCATCGGCAACAGCACTGCCATCCAGGAGCTGTTCAAGCGCATCTCCGAGCAGTTCACTGCTATGTTCAGGCGCAAGGCCTTCTTGCATTGGTACACAGGTGAGGGGATGGATGAGATGGAGTTCACGGAGGCCGAGAGCAACATGAATGACTTGGTGTCAGAGTACCAGCAGTACCAAGATGCCACTGCGGAAGAGGAGGGAGAATTCGAAGAAGAGGGAGAAGAGGAGCTTGCATAAAGAGTTGAATGCTCAAGTTCTTGTTCACTGTTGTTCTGTTCAGTTTCCTTATTGGTTTGTCTTTTTGTTCTGTTCTCTTTCTTTCAAAAGCAGCTAAAAGGAATCTATGCACACAAATTGTCTATTAAAGCTCTAAATTTGATAGCCGTCTGTTGGGTGTCTTGTCTTTGGTCTTTTTCCTTGCACATGTATTAAAGTGGATTGTAGATGAAGCTCTGTGCAACTTTACATTACTACTATTCTTTGTATAACAATATAGAAAATAAAAGTAAGATTAGAGGCTTCTTTAAACAAAAAAACCCATCCCATTTTAATACTTATATCAACAGTAGTGCAAGCTAGATGAAACCATGTCTTCACTGTGTGGATCATTCAATGATGCAAGACTGCCATCTAACGTTCAAAATGAGACCTCACATGCTGGTAGATTTCAGTGTTTTTAAAGTTTTGGGTAAGAAAAATTATGCCTCAAAGTACACACTTGCGATTTTCTTTCAAATTTAATAAAATGGAGCGTTGACAATGTCTTGTTTAAAAAATTATAAAATAATCTATATACTACATTATCTATAACATAGAAGCTAGTTCAGAAGTCTGCAGACAAGTATTTTTAAGGTCAGATGCACTTAAATCAATAGCATGAATGAGGCAAGGATATTATATCACATTGATTGACCATGTCAACTAGATGAGCCCCAGAGACCGATCCCCTGCGAAGACCTCGTCAACTAGACGGCCATCGAGAACCAGACAAGTCCTCTGCACAATCTGACCTGTGTTTCAGCCTGGAATTAAACCACGCCATGCTGGTTTCGTCTGACCAGAAGAGAACTGGCCCCCCGACTGAGCCTGGTTTGTCCCAATGTTTTTTTTCTCCATTTCTGTCACCGATGGAGTTTTAGCAATAGTGCACAGACCTATTGGAAGAGAGCTGAACTGGATGATGACATCACTGAATCATCAATGAACTGACTTTAGCTGAAAAATAACTTTGTTATTGTCCTCTTGAATTATTGACAAACTATTTTCCTGTTTGTCACTGTAAAGCTGCTGACACAATCTATATTGTATAAAGCGCTATACAAATAAAAGTGACTTGACTTGACATTGAATAAACGTAACATAGCCCTATAGTCTGTTATAATGAAATCCATATTAAATATTGAGATAACTCATATGTTGATATTTACATTAGATATATTCTTTTGGCAGACGCTTTTATCCAAAGTGGCTTAAATTGCATTCAAGGTATTGATTTTTAACAGTTAATGCATTTCCTGGGAATCAAACCCATGACCTTTGCATTGCTATGCCATGCTCTACTGTTGGAGCTACAAAGATGAATATGAAAAGCTTCAGACTGCAAATATAAGAAATAGTTAATCAATGCAAAAACATTATTTTGATTACTGCTGGTATTTTAAATTTCAATTATACACACATCCAACAACACCACACTTAAACGTAAAATACCACTGCATTTATATTGTGTCGATTTTATGTTCTCGCCAGCAGGTGGCGATAAAAAGTTACTAAAAAAAGGTGCTCATGAGGTGTAACTATGGTTCACACAGATTAAAATCCTGTGATTTTGTAAACCTTGATTTGTGCCGAGATGCTCTGTCTTTAAACTGGAAATGTATGTGACCCAGAATTACACAGAAAATACAGATGCAGTAGGTTACATTTATACATTGTAGGTTACACATGTACAGAGACTACGTACAGTTTTGCATCACTCTGCTGAATCCCTGCCACATCTTTCTTAATCTCAGATAAGATTTTTTGAGCTTTACAACAATATCATATAAAGTCTTGTCATCAAAGCAGATCTAATTATTAACTTGAAGCTCTTTCAGTGCTACGAGGATTACATTAATTAACGTGACACAACAATCTGGCCCAATTTCATGGAACATTGAAGGAAGGAAGCGCCGAGTTGAATTGCTTTCAGTCGACACCAGAGCAGAGGGGGAAGGAACATTAATTGAGTCAACTAGCTGTGTTGAGTTGAAGATCGCAGAGGAGGGCTTCATTTATTGAGTAATGGTGTCTTAAGTTTGCAGCGTTTAGAAGCTTCCAGTGACCACTGGCATTGCCTTTCTCTAATCAACTTCCTGTAGATTGGCAGTACATCATTGTATGGCATACTTATACAGACTGTACTTTAATGTTCATATTCACTGTCAATTTAGTATATTTGGGGATGGACAATATATCAGTACTATATCAGTTACTGGCCAATATTGGATATATCATTTTGCATGTTCTCATGTTTTTCATATTTTTACATTCAGATTACATTTGCTGTAATCTAACACATTGGTTTCATCTTTAAGAACACTAATAATTTAATAACAGAGCTTAATGTAAAGTTTTTCATACTGTACATTATAATGTGGTGATCCATATTAACTTGATTGAACCATGTATAACTATTTATTTATTGATTCACACAAAATAGTTTTTTTTAAATATCCACCAGTGATTGTGATCATCAGAATTGTAATACTGGTGCATCCCAAAATCGTTTTATTTATTTTTTTGGCAAATGTTTGACAAGATTTTGACAAGTCCTACTGAATAGTGAAATCCAGCATGTACTGCAGTATATTTATTAAATAGTAAAAAGAAAGAAATAATTAAAAACTAATAACAAAAACAATTTTATTACCATGATTTCTGAACATGAATACCATTATTTTATTCTGGAGTACTATACACATGGATGTACCATGGTAAAGTACCACAGCAGTTTCTTGTATAGAAAAGTGGTAATACAACTAAAATACAATAAAATTAAACAATCCAAAAGCATACAGCAAACGGCAAGACATTCATACCATAAAAAAAGAACTGGTTTTGTAAAAGGTTTGAAACAGATTGTAGTCTGATACTGTGAGCACAAGCTCATGTAAGAGCCACTAATGTGATCTTTTGTTGTCTCAGCTTTCACAACATAATGCATGCATGTTATTCCTTTTAATTGGTTTTGTGATTTTATTCCTCATCCATATGGCACTAGAAAAAGCTTCTGTCTGAGCAACATAAATCCTCTCTGTTTTAGCACTGCTATGTACACAATGTTGATGAAGCGCTCTAAACAGATGATGGATTGCTCTTTAACAGCCAAAGCAACTTCACTGTCACTGAAAAGAGAGATGGGGGGTGGGGGGGTGAGTATGTGCTATGAGATGCAAAGTGTGGCGGCAGTAAGAGGTGTGAAACATAAATTAGGATGGTTTTAGGCTGCACAGATGGGCCTCTGCCACTCTATATACTGCATACAAATGCTTAGAGCCTGAGGAGCACCTCTTCATACAAACAGATTGAATGGGCCAACCGTATAAGCCAGTCCACAATGACTGTGACTGTACATACAGACACAGACAGTTGACAGGACAGATTTAATGAATATGTGCTCTATGTATCTCACAAATTCAATAAGGTTTTCTGCGTCAATAAGGTCTTTTTTACCTTCTGAAATTTCTTCTTGTCTTTTCTCTCTTTTTTTTGGCTTTTGACAAGGGCCTTTTGGAAACCCATCCAAAAGCTATCAAAGCCATATGTGCTAAGTTTATCAAGTAAAATTGATCTGGCAAAAAATAAATATGAATAATAAAATCTAGGAATGACAAATAAGAAGCAGGTTGAACTCAGACTTTTAATAAAGTTACTATAAGTGGCTTTATAACTTTATAAGTATACAAAAGGGAATTTAGATTCATTGTTTTCAAAATGAAAACAATTATTATATAAATCATTAAATATAAGTACTTAATTTAGTGCAGGTACTGCATTCTGGGTAATGAAGTGTTGTTTAACTAAATTGTGTATATATACTGTACACTACAGTTCAAAAGTTTGGGGTCGGTAAGATTTTTGAGATAATTTTTTTGAAAGAAGCCTCTTAAGGTGCAATCACGTTTACCAGTGCTTGGCGAAACATCGTGAGCGAAATACAGTGATTTCAATCGGAATCTGCCCAATCAGGGTGAGAGCAAAAAAGCTCCCCATAGATTGCGCTTGTGTTTAAGTTAGTCACAAATTTGCTGCGTTGACCATCAGAAATCTGCTTGTTTTAAAAATGACATCATTCTACACTGCAAAAAATGGCTTCTCTTACTTAGTGTTTTTGTCTTGTTTCTAGTCAAACTATCTAAAAATTCTTAAATCAAGATACTTTTACTAGATAAGCCAAATGACTTAAGATATTTAGTCTTGTTTCCAGGGGGAAAAAACTAAATTAAGCACATTTAGCTTAAAACAAGTGGGGTAAGTAAATTATTCTTAAAACAAGAGTATTTTACTTACCCCACTGGCAGATAATTTTACTTGTTTTAAGCAAAATGCGCTTAATTTAGATTAAATAAAGTATCTTAATTTAAGAATTTTTAGATATTTTGACTAGAAACAAGACAAAAATACTAAGTAAGATAAGCCATTTTTTGCAGTGTAATATGCTAATTTGGTGCTCAGCTCAAGTAATGTTTCTTACTATTATCAATGCAGAAAACTGTCACAATATCACATTGCCCTACTTGCTTTGTTCTTGACAGTTCACTTTGACGTGAGAAGACTGGCCAAGCGGCACTTCTTCCCTATTTCCTCCCTCTCTCCAGTCGCTCTCCTCCTTGCCTGAGGCGCGTGTGTGTGGTTGTCAGCACGCGTGTCTATATGCGGAGCTGATGGCTTCCGTCGTGCAGGGTGCCACACAAGCAAAAGGGGTCCTGTCACTCACTCAGAGCGGCCATATGTGTGCCTGCGTGAGCTCAATGCCAGCGGCAGAGGCTCCCGCCAGAGGACATTAGGGGAGCAGTGGGGCGTCATTACCCAGGCACCATGATTGATTAACCATGAATCAGGAGCCAAAGGGCCCCTGGAAAGCCCCATACCGATGGGCGGAGGGAGCCCCCTGCAGATGCGGGGGTGTAATTGCATCAAGGCTTGGCAGGAGGAAAAGTAGGCAGGGGAGACAAACACACAGATGAGTGCCCTCATTAGTGCGTGAATGAGATCAGTGTTTCTCCTGATGGAGTCGGTCGGGTATGTGGCAGGGATCGTTTAAATATAGCTATTTAGATGGGTGAGCTGAATCTTGGGGGTCTCTGCACTGCAAAAACATGAAATTAAATAAGCAAACAGCAACTGAGGCCTTTGAAAAAAAAAATCATTATTTCATGTGTATCTACATTTTGGTCCAGATTCATGTGGTGTGGCAGTGAGCAGCAGAGCTGATCAGAAACTAGTGGAGAATAAGGACATTTTCTTCTTTTTTTTTTTCCTTTGATCCTTAGCGGTAGGGAAGCTCGGATGAGATGATGATCCCTTAATGGCCCCCTGCCCTTCCTCTCCCTCTCTGCCTCTCTCTCTTCTCCATGTCCCGGAGCCATGCAGCGCATTTGTGTGCTGTGGAGGGGTGACTAATGAAATCCAGCGAGAGGCAGCCAGCCCTGGGAATCCGACGCTAATGTTTTGTTTGGTATTAAGATGCGCAAAGGCAACTCAAACTCCCACTGACTTGGACGCGAAAACATTTGGAATGGGCTCATCAATCAAGCCCCTCCACGCTGGAACTGTCTAATCCTGGGGTGCGTCACGCGCCGTGGCGACACATCGTACACTGCACGCACACACATTAGATGTCATTCACACATGTATGAATTCAAAGTTGAAAAAGTGACTTACAAACTGACATTAGTGGAAAAGTCTTTTGGTGCTTGGATTTTCCCTCTGGAGTTTGTGCTCTCCTGAGATGCCGGGATTAGTTTCAGTTAATTTGTATATTATTGTCATTTTATCAGATGATAGTATGTGGTTCTCCAGTAGACAGTAAGCTATGTGAAGTAAGCTTTACATTAAGCTATTCCCTGGTCTGTATAGATTTTGATTTTATTTCTTTGTCCTTCATGGCCCATCATCAGTATGAAGGTTTCCTAATACAGGAGACATGCAGATTATAATGTAAAATCTTTGTAAAAAATTAATAAATTAATAATAAAATAAATAATAATAATAATAATAAAAACACCAGTCAGTAAGAATTGTATATAGGTTCTGGCAATGAGTCACTCTTAATTGACACATTTGGCTGTGAATATTACATGTTTGTGTTTGTATTGGAGGTCAAATGCATGTACACCGGCAAAAATTTGTTTTAAATGTCACAATATCACAGCAGTCTAACTTTACCATTTCTATTTTAATGCTTCTTTAAGTAAGCGACGATATCACTCCACAACAGACATGACTATAAAATATTATTTACTAATTAATATTATTTAAATATTTGTATTCATGTATTATTATTATTATTATTATTACTATTACTGTTATCAATATAACACATAATTATTAGTATCAATAATAATAATTATACGTTTTCATGAAAAGCCATATAAAATATGCAAGATGCAGTAGAAAATTGTGGAATATTGTTTTTGAACTGAACTGTACGTTTTTAATAAATGAACTGCATTTATATAAAATGTATATTTTACCTATTTTATGTTTATTGGTCTGGAACCATCTTATTATTTGCCTGTAAAACCTTTACTTAATGCAATTAATATCGGAAAAGGAACATTTTTACATATGCGTAGACAGTACAGTATATTGCGTACAGGGTTGTATATAGGGTACATTACATATTAGTATTCTATATTGTGTAAAAAAAAAAAAAAGAAGGAATTCTTGTCTTGCATCTTTATTGTACAGTCTTCCTATTTGTGAATGCATTAATGTTTGTGGAATTCCTCAAAGCAATCAGTCTCTCAACAGTTAGTGAGTGAGGGCTGGCGCTTCCCTCGAAGCTCAGTCAGCTGAGATTAGGGCCCGTGATGACAGAGATTTAGGTAGACTGGAGCACACACTGTCACACCTCTCTGTGGTGAGCTTTAATCGGAACAGTACACATCACTAATGCCATACATTGATTGATGAGTGAACATTCTCTGGGGGCTTTTCCTCCTGATTGTGACTCGCAATACAAAACTTGACTTCGTTTTTCACAATCTACACTCTTAAAAATAAAGGTGCTTCACGATGCCATAGAAGAACCTTTTTGTCTAAATGGTTCCATAAAGAACCTTTAATATCTGAAGAACCATTCTGTTTCACAAAAGGTTCTATGTGGTGAAAAAAGGTTCTTCAGATTACAAAAAGGTAAGAAAGAGATGGTTCTTTAAAGAACCTTTGACTGAATGGTTCTTTGTGGAACCAAAAATGGTTCTTCTATGGCATCGCTTGAAGAACCTTTTGAAGCACCTTTATTTTTAAGAGTGTAGTCCACTTTCTTTCACAATATGGTGTAACGAGGACATGATTACAGCGAAATTTCAGTTCACATTTTTTGAAGTAAAGTGGTAGCGGACTTCTTTGGGACGTTGGTTGGTGTGTCTTAGCTTGAGACCGTATCTGAATGTTGGAACAGGCCTAAGTGGAGCAAGACTCTGTTTCTGTGTTGTTCTTGAAACAGCCTGTGCTGGATTTTAGGTTTGTAGGTCATGGTTGAAGTTAGTCATACTGTATGTTATGAAATGTGCAAGTTCATTATAAATCAGTGGATCATTATTTAATTCCACAACCTCATCATTGTTTATCTTTACATGCTTATTGCTATTTGTTCATCATTTTTATCAATCAATTTAATTGATAATTTCCTGATAAATTTCTTAGAAATACAAAAGTAGATGTTTAATGGACCTTGATGGCAGATACGACTTTGAGGTTGCATGATTTTAACCACCAGGAGGCAGCGGCAGGCAACCACTGGAGCGACTGAGACGCTCAGCTTTTGCTGTAAATTAGCCGTGCCAAACACACTTGGAAAATGATCTGTTCTGGGTTGTTTCTCTTTAGCATGCCCGTTTTATAGCAGGGGAAAATTGATATGTCTGCGAGCCAAGAATACTCAATTGCAAAAAGCACACAAAAGTATATCAAGTCCTTTAAAACAATTTGTTCAACGGCTTGTAGGAATGCTAACTGTTAGGGAAATCACACTATTCATTGTTTTAAAGATTACATTTAAAGTCAACTGAAATAAATTTACCCTATTAAATTTTTTAATGCACATTCAAGTCCTCCTTTGAAGTTCTTATTTGAGAGTTTGTGCGTTCAAATGGAATTAGGCACATTGGGTGTGTTATATATATATATATATATATATATATGTTTTATATTCATCTTGAGCTGCCACAGAGAATTATGGAAAATGTAGTTTGCTGTTTGCATTATAGTATTTGTCTGGCAAGCTTCAACCCTGTAAAATTTTAAGAAATATTTTGTTTACCGATTATTGTGACTATGGTGATGTTCATGTGCATTTAACTCATAAATGTCATAATTCCAATATTAAATGCACCATACACTACCGTTCAAAAGTTTGGGGTTTGTAAGATTTGTACATTTTTTGTCTCTTATGGTCACCATGGCTGCATTCATTTTTATCAAAAATACAGTAAAAACATTAATATTATGAAATATCATTACAATTATTACTTAAAATGTTTATTTTTTAATATATTTTAAAAAGTTATTTATTCCTGCCATTAGTACAGTTTCACATGATCCTTCTGAAATTATTCTAATATGCTGATTTGCTACTCATCATCAATGATAATTTGCTGATTTGCTGCTTATCATCAATGTTGAAAATACTGAAATATAAAATCTTTTGTAGAATTATAATTGTCTTTACTGTCACTTTTGATCAATTTAATGCACTTGCTGAATAAAAGTAATTTCTTTAAAATAAAAAAAATAAAAAAACGTTTTTACTCTGTAACCTGTCTAATCATGTGTGAAGGTATCATGTGGTATTTCACATTGACATGTACTTTAACATAAAAACATGCAATTAATAGATGTAAATTTCAAGTAATATAAATATGTATGTTTGTATACTGCTCTTTCTGCTTCAGAATTCAACACATTTATTCTGATAGCCTCTGTGTTTTACTCTTCTCAAGGGTCCTTTTTATATGGACAAGTCTCATCTAAGTCTGAGGCGTCTGATTTCTCGTCTATACTGCCGTCAGACTGTCCAGGGAGAGTGAGAGCCTCACTGGTGAAAACAGAATAATGAAAAGGTGGGATTTTGGCCATTTGACTTCAGTGGCAGCCTTTAAGATATTGCACCAAAGAAATGTCAGACCAGATCTTATCAGTGTGGCGATAAGAGGACAGCGCCCCCTAGGTGGCACATTTTACTGAAGGTCAGAACGGGCTCAGGGTGGCAAGGCAAAGGGAGATCCAGGTCCAGGACTGGCCACCCACTGTGTAATATCCAGTTTCCGTTGGGGGATGGGAATACAGGAGACACAGAAGGGAGAGAAAGAGTCAGAGTGTGAGGGGGAGAGCAGACAAATCTGAAATCATGGAGCATCTCTGTCCTGTATCCATCCACAGCGCTCTATCTCTTTCTGGCTTGTCTCTCTCTCTCCCACACTGATTATTTCCTGGTCTGAAGCCCCTGTGGTTTTCCAAATGATTTTAAAATGGATTTCATTTCCTGTTGGGGGGAAGTGGGGTAGCGATAGTAGTAGGACAAACCTGAATGCTAGTTGTGTGGGAGAGAGATGAGGAAGGGAGATGGAGAGGAAAGGATGTGAGAGAAATAAAGAGAGAGGGGGCTTCTTTTTCCTGGATATGAGGTTTTGAGTTTTGCCCTCAGGCCTCAACACCACGCAGCATTCAGTTACAATGCTCATTTCCTCTCACAGACCCTGGAAGACTTCTTTTCTTTGGCACCATGCTTATTTCTTCCTTGCAGTTGCCTTGTTTGAAGAAGAAGAAACAGGAATTGCCAGATTTGATATTCCTCTACTGCATACAGTTTGTAAAATCACTTCACACAGTTCACTCAAAAAAGATAAGCCTGTCATCATTTATTCACCCTCATGTCATTCCAAACCTGTATGGCTTACTTTCTCTTTTTTGCATAAAGAGAATATTTTGAATTTTGTTTGTCCATATAATAAAGTCAGTGGGGTCCAAAGTTGTTCATTCTTCAAAATATCTTATTTTTTGTTCTGCAGAAGTGATACAGGTTTGGAATGATGCACGGGTGAATAAATAAAGACAGTATTTTCCAGAAGCCAGAATGAGGATTCTTTTCATTGTTTGTGAATCACTATGAAGATAAAGTTACAAACAGCAATGCATGCACCTTTCCCCATTTCTCTCTCAATGTATTGCTCTCATTCCTTCTACCACAAGGCCCGGGGAATCGGCATGACATAAGCGCCTTCCTCTCGAGGCGGAGGTCAGAAGACAGAAGGAGAGGAGGAAGGAGGAAGAGAGAGAGACGGGGCTCGATAAGCGCCGCTATCAGAATGCACCCAAACACAGCGTCCGGCTGTTCTCCCTTGTGCAGGCGGAGGAAAACAGATACCCTTAGCAGGTTTGGGCACTTTTCCATGCTGCCTCTTCCCTCTTTTGTCACCCATTTCAATAGGTAGGACTCAAAGAGGATGTCTGTTAGGATGTTCGTGACAAAGAATAAATACAGCAATTGTCTTCTGCACAAGCGGTTTTATCGTGTGTAAAACTCTCCAAAGTGAGCTGAGGGATTAAAGGCTTGTTCAGTGTATGTTGTTGGCTGTTTTAATCAATTTGAAGTGGTTAAAGAAAGTTAGTAAAAACAGAGAATAAAAAGCAAGCATGTGAGCAAATACAGGTGTCATCACCTACTTCACTCACATATTTCTTCAGCTTCAAATCCAACCATCCTATATCTGCTCATCCTGTATCCCCCACTGAGCCATACCTTTCCTGATCTCTCTATCTCTCCTAATGAGCTGACATTCTCTCTTAACCTGTGCTGCCATCAACTAACATCTTACCATCTTACCATTAACGTCTTACCATCCAATTACCATCAGTTTGTCACAGCTTATGCAGCTCACTCATTCCCCTCAGGTTCAATATAGCACCTCTCACAAACTAGTGTGAAACCAGGCAATGAACCTATTTTTGATGGATCTTTGATAGACTTTTACCAAAAGTTAGAGTACTTGTTTACCAAGTTTAAAATGTTCCACCACAGAATGGATGCAGAACAAAAATGGCAAAAATGACAGATGATGCATGTATGTACAAATTAAAGAGTGTAAAAAAAAAATTAAACATACAAGGTGTTTAAATGGATAGTCCACTCCAAAAAATTAAAATTCTGTCATCTACCCACCCTCACACCATTCCATATAGAAATAAAAAATAAATACATAAATACATAAAAAATTCCACGTAAAAAAAGAAAGTCATACAGTTTTGGAACGACATGAGGGTGAGTAAATGATGACAGAATTTGCATTTTTGGGTGAACTGTCCCTTTAAGAACAATTAAGAAAGTGCCCATAGTTGAAAAAATAAATAATACACAGTTAACACAGTATACTTAGTAGGCATAGTCCTACATTACTCCACACAATGAACCCTAGCATTAATTATTGTTTCAGATTTGACAGTGGGACTCTGACAGTGTGTTAGTCACCCTGGGAATTTTCCCTCTGCGATGGCCAAAATCTTGATTTGAAACAGAATGTACAGCATCTAACCCCCATAGCTTTAACACAGGAAGTAAGGCCAACCTAAAAGTGCCTCTCAAACAATAGCCAAGAGGGCTGTGCACTGGCCAGATATTTTATATGGGGAATTAGGACTTCTGATAATGGAAGGAAACCCAATTGGGCATCACACAGAAGTGGAGAGAAGTGAGAGAGAAAGAGAGAGAGAGAGAGAGAGAGAGAGAGGGAGAGAGAGAGAGAGAGCTCATGTGTGACCTTGACCACCAGCATAAACAGTAGCATCCTGTGAAACCGGATTGCATTCACAAACCGGATTGCATCTAGTGGTCAGCAGGTAACCAACAGGAGGTTCTTAGGTTCAGCTTTGTTTATGAAAAATTAAAGAAAAGCAACACCTTTGCTCTCTTGTGATCTATGCCTTATGTCCACTCCTTATCAACAGAGATAATGAACAAGTGAGTGTGTGAGTAGAAGAACACAAGCTGTTTGTCATTAATTAAAGGAATATTCCGGGTTCAGTCAACAGCACTACAAAATCTGGGGTACAGCAAGACACTTACAATTGGAAGTCAATGGGGCCAGTCTGTAAATGTTAAAATTCATTCATTCATTCATTCCTGTAAGTGCATCACTGTAACCTCGATTTTTTTTCTTTTTTAAGAAAACAAGGGACAAGTAAAAAAAAAAAAAAAAAATTAATTTATTCTGTAGCAATATACCACAAATTATGTCAATTGAACTTAGTTTATATATAACCCAGAATATTCCTCTGAGTGCAAAGACAAATGCCAAATCCCAAGAATGGAGCTACTTTAGGTGCTAATTCCTTCGGTTTTCTCAAGGTGGAGCAGAGCGAAGGGAAGGAGAATCTTGCAAATGCACAAAGAATTCAGTCAGTTAGTAGGAGGTTTCTGGGATGGATGAAGCCTGTTTGGTGGGTGTGGGGGTGTGGGTGGGTGCGTGAGTGGAGGGAGTGATGGGGTTGGCCTTGGCTGCGCTCGGCAGGGTTTGATCAGCCTGGCTCAGGGCTAATCACACTCGCGTTGATTAACAAGCTGTGCAAACACACAGGGCATGATTGAGCTGCCCGGGTAAAGAAAATAACCAGCAATCTACGAGAAGCCCAGGACACACATGCCTTTCACTCGTCTCTCCTCAACCCCAAACAGCCTCATACATACACACACACATCAAAAAACAGCTCTCTCCTTCCTTTACTTCCTCTGGTCAGAAATCTTTCTGTCCTTCCCAATCATTTTTCACCCCCACTGTTTTGTTTTGCTTAAATGTGCAGTGCACAAAGCGCTGAGGTAATCACATACTCTCCATAGTCTATCATATGGCTATTCATAGTGGTGCTCCCTCATGACTTTTTTTTTCTCAACTTTGTTGACTGTAACTTGGCTTGTCTAAAGCTCACTGATTACTCTGGGGCAGCGCTCTGTGGACATACACCCACACACACACACTAGATTTCTACTTAAGCATTGTGTTTAGGTACTTGTGGGGGGTTAAAAAAAAAGAGGGCTCACCTCCGCCTCCTCACTCTCCTTCACACACACACTTACCCTCCTGGTTTTGCAAGCTGCAAATGAAACCAGATGGACTCATTTATTGCCAATTAGCTCCAACGCTGTAAGTGAAGCCTCACCTATACAATTTTAACTTTTTTATTGAAACCTCCCAGCACCTCTAACACTACATCTCAATAAGAGGGCCTAACATCTTTATAACCTCCACCTCCCACCAGTGCCAGGAAAGAAAGAGAAAGAGTCTTTGAGGTTTCTTTCCATGCAGATGTAAAGGTATACTGATGTACCGTTCAATAGTTTGGGTTGGCAAGGTCTCTTTTGCTTACAAGGCTGCATTAATATGATCAAAAATACATTAAAAACTAAAATATTGTGAAATATTATAACCATTTAAAAGGATTGTTTTCTATTTTAAAATGTCATTAAAGATGCAATAGGTGATTGTCTTAAGAAACATTTTTTGTTATGCTGGTTGAAAGTCTCTTCACATCACGATAGCAAGCATTAAGTTAAGTGGTCTAAATGTATCTGTATTTATATATTCTGTGGAAGGCGTAGGACCAAGAAATGTTCGTCCAATCAAAACGCTCGGTCCGATCGATATGATCCCTACACAGTGTTCATTGCTCCCTCCTCACTGAGCGAGGGAAATACGTTGAAGTTTACTTCACTTCGGAACATGGGCTGGAATTGGGAACCGCTGATGTAGCCTATTGTAGTAATGTTGTCTCTGGTATTCTGGTCTGTGAGCGCGTTCACGCACGCTGTGCAGACAGAGCGAGAATGGCAGACAAAGATCAACAACCCGATCTTCTTCCTGGTATTGTAGTACTTTTAAAGTTTTCTCACTGGTGAATGACACATGATGTAGCCCAGCGGTTCCCAATTCCTGTCCTCGCGCCCTCTCGCTCTGCATATTTTGCATGTCTCGCTTAGTTAACACACCCGATTCAGATAACCAGCTAGTTAGAAGTGAGCTACGTGCATGAACTGTGTTCCCATCGATATGATGCCTACACAGTGTTCATTGCTCCCTACTCTCTGAGCAGGGAAAATCCGTTGAAGTTTACTTCACTTGCCCTGCGCAGCGTCTTCACACTCATCACACTCACACACACACACACGTCTTCACATCCAGTGCGAGGACTGGAATTGGGAACCGCTGATGTAGCCTATTGTGGTAATGTTGTCTCTGGTATTCTGGTCTGTGAGCGACGAGCGTATATGCGTTCAGGGGGCATGGTTTGGACGGCGATTGCAGGGAGGGTGGGACGTTCGCTTTCAGTGCTATCAGGCTAAAGTTAGCATTTTCCAAGATCTCCTACTGCACCTTTAATTTCTATGGTGGCAAAGCTGACTTTTCAGCAGCCATTTCTCCAGTCTTAAGTGTCACATGATTCTTCAGAAATCAATCTAATATATTGATTTGGTGATTAATATTTATGTGGAGGCCATTAAACTTTTTTTCAGGACTTTTTAATGAATTTAAAGTTCAACGGAACAGCATTCATTTGAAATAAATATTTTAACAATGTAAAATAAAAATAAATGAATCTCAAATTATTATTTCTTATTTATTTATCTGGTTTAATATCCCTCACATATCTTTATTTGCTCAATATTTATTACATTCTTAAAAAGTTTGTTTTTTGTTTGGATTTATATATACACATCAGGCATAGATTGTGTAAATTATGTGATTATGAAATATATAAAAAGAATATGGGACAGCATTGAAGACTCAAAAGGTCTTTACACAACTTTACACCCACATTATTGAGCCAAAAGTAAATGGCTAAAGAGGGGTGAACACGTGTCATTAATCCATGGAGCCACACATTTGGAGGTCCCAAGAGGACGATTTCCCATTAACATGTCTTTTTAGTCATTTAGGTCAGATGTACACTGTGGACCCCATACCAGTCTCAGACAATAATGCTTTCTTTCCATTCTTGTGGCCTTGTTAATGATGTTAAGGTTAAACAGTAGACTGTTAGTCTTTCTTTAATCTGAAGGCCATCTGTAAGCATTCATGCAGCTCTAACAGTAGAACTGGTAGAACTAAGGTCATGGGTTTGATTCCTTGGAAATGCACAAATTTAAATGGATGTAGTGATTTGTGTTTGGTCATTTTTGACACATATGTATTCAAACACTTGCTTGTCTTCCTTTGTAGTGGCCTTGCTTTGTATACCATATAGTTTCCTGTTGATCTCACCAGGTGCTTTATTGCTTAAGTGGGTCCTGAACCATTTGATGTTTAATGTATTGAATAGGCATCCAATCGCTTTCTTTTAATTGTCAGATACATGGCAGCTGGTTTTACAGATTTTGAGACTCAAACTTTGAATTCCTCACATTCAAATGGCAAAGCGATGAAGTCTGAAAAGCTGCACATGTAAATACAGCCCCATGCATGTTTGCTTATTAAATATTTGGGCTTGATTGATTATGCATTCAGCTATCAATACATTGTAATAGTGTCAGCTCTGCTTAGCACATTTCATGATGCTGTGGTCCATTTCTCCACAAAATCAGCATTAAAAATGTGAAAAAGGTCCACCGATTTAATCTGGGCCTTTCAGTAGGTTTCAGTAGAATGAATACGCTTCAGTAGGGATGACCTCTGCACAATATATTAAATGTTCCACATACAATCCAATTAGGTATACCTCTGAAACCTCATATCAGACACACGCCTCATGACCTTAATTAAAATGCCACATAACTCTGACTGACTTTCCCTTTATCAAATAATATACTCAAACGTTTTGTCTCCTTTCTGAATGTGTGTCGATGGACATGAACCATTAGCCTCACGTTCCATGTGACTTCTCTGTTGTTTTATTTTTCTCTCCACCCTCTCTTAAGCAAAGCCATATGTCTGCTGACTTGCATGTCACACGGCTCATTGGCACACAGCCCCGCCCACCACCTAACATGTCCTGCCCCCTTTCTGCTCTTCTCCAATCAGTTAGCTGCTAACTCAAAATCACTGTGGGGAGCATTCTGAACTTATTGTCATTTTATTTGATAATGCAGTTTACTTCACCATATTTTTATCAGTGCTACTCTTTTGTTAGCAAATGTAAGTGCTCAAAGAGAGAATGAAAAGACATAATTTGTCGTCATTTACTCACCCTCATGCAATTTCAAACCTGTGGAACACAAAAGAGTATTTTTAAAAATAATCTTTCACTGTTTTTGTCTATATAGACTAATGAAAGTCACCGGACTCCAAAGTTGACTTTCATTGTACAATCTAAGAAAATAAAAAGCACAAAACTTGTACCTTTAAGGGTACAGTAGCCAGTCACCAGGAATGTATGCTTTAAGGCACTTATCCATACCTTAATTACCCCTGAAGGGTGCATATTAGTATCTTAAGGGTACGTATTACTACTCTAAGGTACTAATATGTACCTTTTAGGGGTAAATAATGTACAACGGTGTCTGATTAAGGTAACTGCCTCAGTGACAAGATGGGAAAAATGTTTGCTAATTTTTTCTGATAGAGTGTGGACAAAAACTCAGATACACTGAAAATGACCTACATTTGGATACGATTGATAGACTAAAAAAATAATCCAAATAAGTTCTGTGAGGGAAGACACATGGATGAAGCATTGATGTTATTTGTGTCCAGGCTGAAGGAAACACATCCAGTTAATTTGTGTGTGTGCTGTTTCAGTGGACTGAAAATGATGAGGAAGAGGTTATTTTCAGTGCTCCTCATTGAGACTGGCGCTAATTGTCCCTGCAATGCTAATCAGTTCCGCCAATCCCAAGTGGGCCAGAAAGAGAGACCAGTTTTCCTGTTACTGATCTCATGAGGGTGTGCGTGTGGGTAAAGGTATGTGTGTGAACTTATATGTGTGTCTTTACAATTATATATATGTGTGTGTGTGTGTGTGTATGTGCATGTTTATGTGGTTTATGAGGACACAAATTTGTATAATGACATGGGTATGACATAGGTATTACAACGAGAAGGTGATTTATGAGGACATTTTGAGTGTCCCCGTAATTTAAAAGGCTTATAAATCATTCAGAATTACGTTTTTTGAAAATCTAAAAATGCACAAAGTTTCCTGTGAGGGGTAGGTTTAGGGGTAGGGTAGGTGTAGGGCAATAGAAAATACGGTTTGAACAGTATAAAAACCATTACGCCTATGGAGAGTCCCCATAAACCATAAAAACCAACCTGAGTTTGTGTGTGTGAATCCACAGTCAAAGAAGTGCAAAACACCTAAAGAGTTCCCCTGGGAATCTCAATATAGGTGCTTGATTAGTAGGCCTAGCTCTTGTGCTGTTGACATGTTTGTCATTTTTCAAATTAAATTTTAAATAAAGAATTTCAGGCAGGGGTGTGATTTAAACAACCTTTTACAACCCATTTTAATATCATGAGCTAATTCTTAATGGCCAGTCGGGGATTAACCTGATCTAAGAAGTAAACTGTTCTGCGGCAGGCCTGAACAGCACATGACCAGATGGACAAGATTATTTCTGTTGTGTTTACCGTTTCAGTTAGAGATTGTTCATGGGTGCAACTAACATTAAATACTTTAAATGTGGAAACACCATAGCAGCAATTTCAATCTGGTCAACCAGCTGGATTCTCCCTGGAGGATTTAGCCCAGCATGTGCAATTTATGTCTGACAAACTATCACAACACATTACATGTGACTATGTGGTGCTACACAACACACCCGGTGGCTACTGCACAGATGTTAGAATTACAATGGAACTATATCTGATTTCTGTATTCCGTCTTTATGAAGTCCCTTGAGTCATACTAAGATGAAATTGTATGTCTTGTGTATGTTAACAGCACAATCCACCAACCTTTTAAATCAAATTTCTACGTATAGAAAGATGTAAACTGATAAAGACCATCTTGCCTCCATTCCTATATCCTCATACTTAATTACTCATAAAAAATAAATAAATAAAAGGTTGCTAGACAGATGGTGGAAATGAGACCTAAAAATGGACAGATATTAACAGACTGAATTTCTTCACTCAAATGTTTCAAGAAGCAAAACATAATTCTTAGCACTGAGGACTCTCATTCATGGTTACTGATACACTGTAAACTTCTGGAGAGATGCTATGGGTCATGGGAACAGCGTTTGTGTCCTTTACTTAATTTTAATTTAAAAATGCACTCTTTTTTTTTCTTTTTTTTGCGCTGCGTGGCATAAGTCTAAATGCATGTCGCTCAGACTTATGACTAGTTCACCCAAAAAAATTACATTTGGATCCCATTGACTTTCATTGTATGGACAAAAAACTGTCCTTGAGAAATTCTTGAAAATATTCTTTGGTGTTTCGCAGAAGTAAGTCATACAGGTTTGGAATGACATGAGGGTGAATAAATGATTAAATCATTTTTATTTTTAAGTGAACTATCTCTTTAGGGCAGAGTGCAAGTGAAGCTCTGATTTATTTAAGTGGAAAGCATTTACATTTCAAAATATGTGGCATAACATCATCTTCTCAGAAGCATATTTTATAGAAGCAGTGTATATAACAGGTGATGTGATTTCAGCAGGACATTAAAAAGTGTGATGTTTGACCAGTCCTTCCTGCCAACAGTAGCCTTTTCTGGATGAGGAGTGCTGTGGAGACATGGGAGGGCTGGAGGGGGTGTCAGCAGCCTTAATCAACAAATTACTCTAACACTATTGTCAGCTCCAGCCTCCCTCATTAAAACATTCCCCAAACTGCCCACGTTGCCCGTAAAGTCCCCTTTTTATTTTTAGGTGTCTAATTAGGGGCCTTTGGCTTAGGCTTCTTGCACTCTGAGTCGACTTTAAAGGGGTAATTAGGGAGATTATGTCTAGGCTGCTGTGAGAGTTTAGGGAAAACAGACCAAATGGATGGATGGACCAGGCTGGAACTTTGGAGCAGGCAGAAGAGCATAAGGTTACGTTTCTGTTCGGCACCAGCTTGGCATTGTGAGGCTGGCAAGACAAACATGTCCCACAAACCAGACCCAAAAGACAAGCTATGAATAACCATGTTTTCTATTACAGTTCTCGAAAATAAGGAGTAGTAAACATTTTTGTGTAAATCGTTTGTATGATAAGTCATATAAATGTAAAGTAAATTTATGAAATAAAATAAATATAAAAATATTAGGGCTGATTTAATCAATCAAATAAATAAACAAATATTAAAATATTTTTTGTAATTAATGGCTTAGTACATTCAGTTACCTTTTTAAAGGAAAGAAAAAAACCCCAAAACAATTAAGTTTTGGGTTCAGCAGTTTGTTTGGATGACACTCACAGCAGAATATGTGTATAAAGACTGGTATGGAGGTTGATTTATGCAACAGTGCTTTTTATTCATCTCATTTACACTCCTCCAAAACAATACACCACTCTTTTCTATTTTTGTTCTGTTTTGTTCTTTATTTCTCATACTAAGTTTTAGAGGAAGCTGCTAGGTGAGTTTTCTCTCACAGTACTGTTATATATTTTTTTATAATATATTTTAATGCATTTTAATTTATTTCTTTAAAAGTCAGTCATTAATATTGGCCATTTTAATATTATTAATGCAAATTCTAAATAATAATAATAATAATATATCATATTATTTAAAAGGAATGCATTTCCTGTTTGGTGTCAATGAATGGTACTTGAGCCTTACTGATTGGACTGTAAAGGAAACATAATACAAAAAAGCTTTGGAAAAACTGAGAAATGTGATATTGAAAGTGTAATTAGCAAATCCAGTAGAAATTCCTAGCTTGTCTTAAACAGCATGCATGCTGTTTTCAAATACCCAGATAAAAATTCCTTGCAATTTCCTTTAAATTCCCACAGGGACGTCTGCAGAGGCACTCATTTCAAACGCATACACGGCCCTTTTTTTGGTGCAAAATCTAAGGTCCATTTCGTTTCTAGCTAGTCCTAGCTAGCTAGAATTAAACTGTTCATTATAAACAAAAGCCAGTTCTTGCTTTAGCACTTAGAGAATCAGTACTAGAGACAGACAGAAAAACATAGGGTGATTGGGGAGGATGGCACTGGACCAACATGGTGTAATGGAGTTGGAAGTGTCCTTAATTACACATGTGGCTCTGCAAGCGTGAGGCAAGTGAATCTGCTTGAGAGAGATGGAGACATACGGTCAGAACAAGCAAAAGGTGGCACAAAAAAATATAAGCATCACTTATCAAAATCATACTAAACATCTGAAAAACAAAATGATTCTGTAGGTAGACAGAAAAGAAAGAGGAAGCAGAAAAACAGGGAGGGAGGAAGAGAGAGGCGTGCTGCTTGGTGTGGGCCCCGTGCTGTAAATTGCATCTGTTCCTAATTAGGGAGTGCTAATGAAGGCCCGTGTTCGTCCCGGTCCCACTGAGAAACGGGCTGGCTCACAGCCTTCATCACAGAGAGACTAAAAAAGAGAGCGAGAGCGACTTTAATATCATTCGGTTACTTAACACAGTACCAGCTTTATTCTAAACAAAAGACTGAAAGGAAATACGGCGGTAACTGCAGACAAATTCAGCTATTTGAATGCAAATTCCTGCAGAACTACTCAGGTGATGGTGTCTTGTGTCTTTTTAGGCTTACACGCTTGGCTGTGTAAGTGTGTGCGTGTGCACATTTGTAAGCAGCAGGCGTAATTAGCAGGGATTTCTCAGATAACGAGTTTTTCCTCCAGCAGCAGGGGACGCAGTGAGGTCAGGCTGAGTTGGACATTCCCACACCCTGCAGTGAATACAGGTGGCCTTCCTCTTCGCCACACCCTCCATGGCGCGCACACGCTCACTCATTTTTGTTGAGCACGAGCTCGTCGCTAGCATAATCTCACCATCCCAGAAGTGCAAGTCCATTCCAGTCTTTTAAATACTGTAAACCCAAACAGTGAAATTAACTAAATGAAATGAGTTAATTTCACTCAAATGTTACTGAAAGTTTATTGTACGTCTCTCAGAAGAAAAGGTACAAAAGCTGTCACTGGGGTGATCGAATGGTACTACATACCTTTAAGTACTCATATGCGACATTTAGCGGCAAATAAGGTACGAAGGTGTACCTTTTGAAAGGGTATACTGTCCCAGTGACAACTTTTGTACCTTTTTTCTGAGAGTGAATAGAAAAAAAAGTTATATGAGCTCAATAACTGATTATAATGAGTTCCAGCAGATTTCTAGTTCCCAGCATGCTTTGGATCAGACTGTATAGGGAGAATAAATGTTGAAATTTAGTGATCTTTTGTGTATTTTTGCACAAGGTTAATGCAGGGAGAGATATGTTGGTGTTTAATGTTCTGTTTTGTATCATTTATAGGGGTTTCTGTTATGTGTGTGGTTAGGTCAAGGATGGGCTGCAAAACCTTAAAACTATGTTGCATGTTGCTTAACTGTATACATTCACTAGCATAGGGATAGTCTCTTTGCTAGTTGCATTAACATGTTAGTTCTACTATTGCTAGCTAGCAGGTAACAGCAAAAGATTTAAGTTAATGTGATGTTTATGCAATCAAATTGTATGAGTTAGCTTAGTAATTTTCAATTAAATTGCAATCAACATGCAATCAATTACATTGCAATGTAAAAATAAAAAACAATCAAGAAATTATCTGGAAAGGGTCAGTACTCCCTGACTAGAAACACCATTTGACCAGAGGATGGAATGCAACCAATGTGTAAAGTTACTGATGTGGCCCACTCACAGTCCATTGTAAAGGTATTCAACTTGCGCAAAAGGAACAGCTTGTGTGCTTCCCCTCCCAATTACTGACCCTGACAGGGGTAAACAGAGCTCCCCTCCAATCTTGCCTACATCTCCCACCACCCAGGCCAAGCTGCGGCCCTTTGATCAGCCTGGAGCTCATTAATGCTCTCATCTGCTTTAATTAGCTCCCAGGGTCACGGCGGCCCCTCTAAAGCCGACCCTAGAGCAGCTGTTCAAGAACTCAGATCAGCACACTACAGAGGGCGGATCTGGGTTGGAGGTCTTTCCAAAAGCGGATACAGGATCAGTTTTTTTCAAGTTCCATCATGAAGCCTTATGCGTGTAGATGTGGAATGGGTCCTGGATCAGTAGCTTTTGAGTTTTCACTCTCCATTGCTTTCGATCTGACAGGGTCAAATGTAATTCCATATACATTATTTATGTTTTAATATGTCTGCATTTGTGAAGAGCATGACAAAATCCTCATTAATGAGTTATTTGGAAGCTTAGGCCCAGATTAGGTCATGCCACCCAATGTTACCCATCAGCCAAGAGCCGCACGCTATCAAGTTTCATGAGACATCTCATAATGAGGTCCACTGGCTATAAAAGCTTACAAAGTTACTCAAGCATTCAGCTGTGCTGCTGGAACTGAAGACAAACATTTATGTCACATAAAATGTGTTGTGTTCATGCACACATGTATACAAGCAGGTGTCTGTCCATTGTTGTTTAAACGAGCACACAGCATGTCTCTACTGTACTCACAAGAGAGGGGAATAGTGCATCAAAACCAAAGCAATTAATCCACAGCATGCTCTCCTGCTGCTCAGTAGGACAAAACGCCTTTGAGGCAACTGAAGGTAACCCAGACAATTAACTAGAGGGATCAGGTCTGGACAGGGACCCCAGATGCAGAGATACAGGGAACTGAGAAGACACTACATGGAATGTTCTGAAAGTTTTTAATATGATTAAATGGGTCATTGTTGTTATGAAGTACAGTTTGAGCTCCGTAACCTTTTTTAAAATAAATATCCCAGTGTTATATATATACTACCATTCAGAATGTTTCTGAAAAGTCTCTCAACAAGGCTGCATTTATTTGATCAAATATACAGTACTGTGAAACATTATTATTATTACAATTTAAAATAAGCAGTTTTTTTTCAGTTTCATTTTAAAATGTTATTTATTGTGGAAAAGCTGAATTTTCAGCGGTTATGACTCCCGTCTTCAGTGTCACATGATCTTTCAGAAATCATTCTCATATGCTAATCTGGTGCTCAAGAAACATTTCTTATTATTATCAATGCTGAAAACAGTTGTACTGCTTAATATTTTTGTGGAAACCATAATACTAAGGATTATTTGATGAACAGAAAAACAGCATTGATTTGAAATCAACATTTTTTGTATAATGTCACTTTTGATCAATTTAATGCACCTTTGCTGGATAAAAGTATTAATGTCTTTAAAAAAGTCACATTGACCCCCAAAACTTGGAATGTATTATTATTATTTTGTATCATAGCAATCATCTATTTCTAACTAAATCAACAACAGAATTAAGATCAGTTTAATTATTCAAAGTCTTCTGATTGGATGGAATTGCTGTCCAGCATCCGTGCACTCACAGCCCCCCACCTTAATGAAGCATTTTTGTCATTCTCTTCTCCTCTCTTACAACTGGCTGTCTCCTCCTTGGTTATGCTCAGATCATGCTCATTTATTATCAGTGACATGCACACTATGTCCAGTGACCTCACACCCCCTGCTGCTGGGACAACAGTGTCTACTGAGTCTATTTTCGTGTCCCTGAGGTGCTTTACAGCCACATAAATCCCTTGGTAGTAAGATGAGCTGACAACCAAAAATGTACTTTGACCATCAGTAAATTATATCCTCACAATATTTATCTGTGAATAAAAACAGACACTTGCTCTCTGGTGTTGTTTGCTGACTGACTGGCCTGTCTGAGTAAAGTAGTTACAAGGTCATTAGGAACAAGAACTGCTCTGCTAAGTCTACTAATGAGAGCCACTAATGATGGCTGACCTGTCTTTCGTTTCTGCCAGTAACACCTCCACCCTTCCCTTTTATTCTTCTTACTGGTTTATTTCTCCGTTTAAAGAAAGAAAAAAAAGAAAGGATACTGTTGTGTCCTAATAAGCCACAACCACACTAAGCAAAGAGTGATGCATTTTATTGATCTGCTTGTTTGTATTTCTGCTGCGTCACGCCAGGTTGCCCCGCCCACACTGCAATCTCATTGTACCGAGGTATCGTCACTCATGTATGTTGAACATCAAACAATGACGAGAAGATGCTGATTGTAAAAGCTTAGCTATCGGATATATGACATGACAAATCCTTCACGTTCCACAAGGAAACTTACCATCTAAAGAGTATCCATACCGTCTGGTGAAGCATTACAGAAGTCATGAAAATACTTGACGTCTTGGGTTTATGCTCTTCAGCTGCAGAAAGAGCATTCAAATGCATCCACTGTTTTGATTGGCTGCGTTTTGTGATTGATTGCGTCGCGTCACACCCCATTTTGCGTGAGGTGTAGACAGACATTTTGCTTGTGGAAAGAATCCAGCCATCTAAAATGCTTAGAGTGAAAAACATGTTGTTTATTAATGAGCCTTCATTGTCACAGATGTCTGAATATTTTTAAGAAACAACATCACATAATCTTCACACAGAACGATACATAATCTATTTATATAGCCTGTGTTTAGGTTGTAGGTTAGGTTGTAGTAGCCGAACTGGCCTATTGCTGTTACAATTTGATGTTGTTTAAGAGTAATATAGAAGTCTATGGCCTGTGCCTCCCTCAGTCTGATAAAAAAATATCCCTTCTTCATCTGTTCTGCCTTTTCCCCATCTTCACACAACATGAGGTGAGGAAACAATGTAATTACACCAATTTGCATGTGTTAATTGGATTAATTAGTGAATTGAAGAAAGAAGGGGGGGGAAGACTACATGCCTGTCCTCACAGACAAGGGCTTCTGGAAATCAGTGCACTTAAAAATAAAGTTTCTCCTTCCTTTACAAGTTGGCAAGGACTACATGCATGTCCTCACAGACAAGGGCTTCTCGAAATCAGTGCACTTAAAAATATAATTTTTGGCAAAACCTTGTGGTAGAGTTCTGATTTGAGAAACCGTTAATTGGCTTTTGAATATGTCAAACTAATTAGACATGCACAGTTGAAGCATGATCCGTTTGAATGCAAAGATCTACTCGAATGGCCAAGGGATATTTTTATTTTATTTTTGAGATTTGCCATCCCCTCCTCTCACTTATCAAGATTTGGAGATAATTGCAATTAGAATCATTTGCATAAGTTAATGAATTTCTCTTCTACTTTTTTTTTAATGATCTCAGGCCACTTATAGAGCACCGAATTTAAAGCACATGGTCTCAGGATGTCAGGATGCATGGGACGCCAGATTGGCTTTATGAGAACCTCCAAATGATTTTAATTGGTTAAATGGTACGACACAGATGTGACGATCTGAATGCAAATACACAATACTGTAAACATACCGTAATGTGTTTACCACACAGCAGCTTTCACTTCAAGCTGCTTTTCCTAATTTATGTTTGCTCTGACAGTGATACCAGTGATGTTATTTTATTTATTTTACCTTTTTGATGCCACAAACTCCCAAATATGATCCCTGTAAGAAGTACCTGCTTCACAAAATATATGCTGCTGTTGCTGTATAATTAATGTACAAAGAACTACTTACACTGTGGATAATTTTTTTTTTATCTTCCCAGCAGGCACCGGACATCTATGTAATGTCAGATTGACGTTGGACAGACGTTGCATTTTGGTTGAAAATGAAAATTGGGTTGAAAATCAATATTTGACGTTGTCTTAATATTGGATTTTGGTTACACAACCTAAAAACAACAAAATATCAACGTCAGCTGACGTCGGTATTTGACATCAATTTAACATTGACATTGAATTTACATTGAATTTTGGTCATCCGACGTCACAACCGAAATTTAACCAAATATCAACGTCTTATGACATTGTGTGCCTGCTGGGTTGTATCCTCTGGTACCTTTTATGTGCTCACCCCCAGAGTACTATATATAATATAATATAAAGAAAGCACACTGAATATAGTTTTTTTTTTCAGTGTGATCTAACCCCACACTTTTAAGATTCCACAAACACACAGAATTCTTCAATGTGAAAAGTCACAGCTGGCTTTTACACCCCCTACCCAACATACACACAAACCAACAGCCATAATATGGTATGCTTGGCTTCCATTTTTCTCCTAAGAAACGCAAGGGAAAGGAACATTTGTTTATTAATCATAAAAGTAAATTGGAAAGGAACACCTTGTGATTGCAGGCCAAAGGTAGTTGAATAAAACAGAGATGGGTTTAATTAGCTAATTAAATAAACAAGATATGGGGGAATTTAATGACAAAAGGCAATTACCAGAAATGCCATAATGAGAAAACTTTTCAAAGCTCAGCAAATCAGATCAGAAAAAGGCAGATTTTGAAGAAGTAAATGAAATGTTGAGAGGAGGGCCAGATGAAAGAAAAGGGCGGGAATCTAATGTTCATTTCTGTAGAGACGCTCACAGAGATGCACAAGACCTCCTTTAACAAGACCCGCAGATTGAAATCTCAGCAGGAGAAAGAGAAAGTGCCAGCTCAAATGCCTTTCATTACTCTCTATAATGATGCAGATGCAAGAGTTTGTGTTGAAATCTGGAGGTAATGAACCGTGTTTTTGGCCAAGGACTATTGGAGAGCCATCTCGACTTCCAATGAAAGTCCAACACACTGAGCCAAAACCATCAAATGTTGATGTACACTGAGCAGAGATGTCAAGACGGCATTTGTGATGATTACAGTTATTTAATTAAGCATTTTTTTTTCTTTTACAGATATCTTATTGTTTGAAAGCTCCTCCATTTAAACAGAGGACACAAGGAAACAGGTCAACCATTGAACACGATACAAGAGCACATGAAATATGTACAATTTTACTCTCCATCTCCCTCACTCTCCCAAACATCTTGGCAGACACTGAATAGCAGTCTCTATTAGAGAATATGCATACAGACATATAATTTATTCTACCAAACCATGGGAAAAAAAACATGCTGTTTCCTCTGCAGTCTACGACTCAGTCTACGCTTCATATGTCATAAACTCGAATAGACAAAACAATACATGTTCACGTATCTGTACTGTGCATGTGCATGATTACTTGCTAATGATAAAAGGAGGAAATAAGAAGTTTTTTTAGGCACCAAAGACGACAGAGCGTTTTAAAAAAAGATAGAATAAAATTACACTTAAAGTGAAAAGAGCCTGTAAGCAAAAGGCAACCACCACTGAAACAAACTGCGAGTTTTAACGGTCTTTTGATCTATGGATGTCATTTTGTGGGCAAGTAGTGATATCTATCATAATCCACAGACCCCCGCAGTCCAAAATGTCAAGTAATGTCCACAACATTTCTTGAGAAACTTCTCAAAAGGGAATAAAATCATGTTGAGCATCACCCCAGCTTTAATTAGCTGCTCTTTAAGAGTCTAAGCCTTTCAGGGTCGGGCCATCCCAGCCATGACCAGACAGACCGACTTTCTTCAATATGATTACGTTTCCCTCGTCAGGGGTGATTGTCTCGCAAGTGACTCACAGTACTTGCGTAGTTATGAATTCGTCTTCTAAGGTGGCTGGATGCACGAAAGTGGGGTGGAAGATCCTGGCTGTGGGTGGACTTTCACAATGATAGATTGAAGGAAAGATGTGAGGAAAAATACGAAGAAAAGGCACACCGTAAATTATAAATCCATGTTTTCTCAGCACACCTGTGTACAAAGATCAAATAGCCGATCAGTTTGTTTCCGAAATAGGAAAAATAATGCAGTATAGCAATCCCTCTTCATTTTTATCAAATGTTTTTCTATTATCTAGTACAAATTTACATTGACAACATTTGTTAAAGTAACTTAAAGTTACAGCTTTAAATGCAAGTTGAGGGATATCATTGACACTAATAGGTTTGCACAAAGATTTCTTATCAAGTCGCAGTGTTTATATCATACCTTTTGGTCGGGTAGGAGGGTGTTGCTCTGCAGGGGGGTCAGGTGACTACTGAGCAAAGCTCCACCTGGTCGGTCATGTTCACAAAAGATGGTGCCGTTGACATAGTGAAATCTGTCACCAGGCACCAAACGATTTCGACATGTGGCACAAGTGAAACACTGTGGAGAGAAGAAAAACAAAGCAAAAAGTTATTTCACTGGAAGTCTCGTGTGTCATTTAATAAGTCAATTAAACTAAAAAATGATTAAAGTTGAGAGGAAATGGAAGTAGCGACATCTTTTCTTTCATATCTTTCATATTTTTAGATATGACATGATTTTAGAAAGAAAGTTGTATATCTAAATAGTCCTATATATAAAGTCCTTTAGATAAATATTTTTTCCACTGTTAGAAGAATTAGGGGGGGAATGTGTTTGAAAAAATCAATTATATTCCAAGCTCACATTTCTTCAGATACTCACAAATTAGAAATTCTGTCAGGATGTAGTTACCCAATTTTGCAAACTTATGCAAACATGGACCACTGGGAAACCAAACTGATCCACTCATCTTAATCAGGGAATGGTTTCCTTTTCCAATCAAATATTATTAAGACAGGTTGACACCTACACCACTATAATTAGGAAGGAATGTGTGGCGCAGTTGGGAAAACGGTTAGTTGATGAGTTTTGGTTGGCGTCTCTTGAGACTATCCTGCTATCAGTGTTCAGTAAATGCAAGACTTCAGCTGACAATTCAAAGAGAAATATTTCCTCAAAAAAGGCTACTTCAAGTCTTTACAGATGTTTCCATTCCAACCAAATAATGTGAAGTATAAACACATAGATTAATACCATAATCTCTCTAATTCTCACTCTGGAGATAAGGAATGTGGGTCCAAGTCATTGTTTTGCAAGAATTATGCATTTCAGTCTTTCAACTTTTTCCAGTCTTAAGGGGGTTGCAATGCAATACTCAAAAAGAAGTAAAATTTCATAAATCTAACTGTGAGGCACTGACTCAAGCTTATGTTCAGCAATTCCTGCTGGCTTACATGCCAATGTCAAAGGAAATTAGGTAATTGCAATGTACAAAACAAATTCCCTCGTGTTTGGGATTGGTTCAGAAATGGTAACCATACAAGTTTCGATGTTGTAATTCTGTCTATGACCTGTCCTGTGATAGACAGGTTTGGCTCATCTTTTCTCAGATTCAAGTGTCAAAATGGTCTTTATCCTGTTTGTTTCTAATAGTTTGTTGTCAGATAAAGCTATGATATAACAAAAGTAGCAACATATCTTTTCTTCCGTATAGTGACATACATCCGTCAAAAGAAACAAAAAGAAAAAAGTGTTGATCGGGGACTTGGTTCTATCCATCAGTAAATGTGAGCTTGCAGTCATTGTAAGAAAGGAGTGGGTTTAGGTGGACAGAATTATTACATAAGTCTAGCATATGTCACCAGAAAGATGGCCATCATTCCACTGAGTTTTATTTTGTTTCAAAATTCTGAGCTAAAAAAAAAGGAACCTATGGACACTTGTATCATTCATAGGGCTGCACGATTAATCGCATGCGATATTTAACGCGCATCCGCGTTAAATATCGCATGTGATTAATCGTGCAGCCCTAATCATTCATTAATCTTTTTTTTTTTTTAATACTGACAAAGCATTAGTGTTTGCTAACAGGCTATGGTTCACCTTTAGATGGTAGACGTTACCCTGGGCCCTCATCACCATTTCACTGGCAGGGATAGACTGTCCACAGGCATTGCAGGCTCCACTGTGACCAAACAACCTGCACAGTTGGGGGTAAAACAACAATTAATTAATTAATTAATAATATTTAAAGAGATCAGTTGAAAGTCAACATATTATAACATCCAAAATCCCATATTGCAAAATGACACACAAATCACCCTGAAAATAAATCGGCTTGCACTGATCCACTTTTCCTTCCACAATTGGGGAAATGTATTCATACATCCATAGCTGGAAGTTGGAGTGCTTTGCAATGTGTGTTTGTGAGTGTGTGGCTTGGATGGCAGGGCACCAAAGCTCCTCTAGTCCTAGACTGCAGCCTATCAGCTAATCTGGAGTGGCAGTGTAATTGGTGGCAATGGGTGGGGGGTGGCTATAGGAGCCTCTGATCCACCCTTGGCTCCTAATTAGGGTGCACTTGATTACTCTGCTTCCTGAGCTTGAGGTTGTTATGGGCATTTTTAGGAGAACACTCAAATGAGTTCAAGTCGTGCTCTTGATGAGCTGAAAGAAAAAAAAAAACACATCTACACACACGGTCATATAGAGATAAACTCAGATGCACACAAACAACACGCAACATACACGCATTCCACTCACACACATGCACACAAACAACTTGTTTTCATTCAAACCACCTGGAGCCACCATGTCACAGTCATGTTTCAGTAGGAAACATTTCTTCCGCTCCCTCTCTGGGGTCTTTATTGTGACGGTAACCAGACCAGTTTGGCAGCTAATTCTCACCGCCTCACTTTCTCCTCTTCCTCCTGCCCTCTCTCTCTTTCTCAACCCCTGCTCCGCTATCACTGTCCCAGCTCTGACTGCATGCAGTAATGAATTTTTGATCTTAATCCAAACAGTAATTTAATAAGAGACGGCAGAAAGGAGCCCTGTTCTCCCTAATTAATGCACCCTACTTTTATCAGACCTCAGGCTCCACGCTGTGTCATTTGGTAATGAAGCTCTGCCCTTTTGATTAGCTGTATTATACATATTTAATACACTGCAGATTGAGTACACCTTACATGCACTCTTAAAGGAAATATCCATAAGACCACCCTTGACACGTATAACATGTTTGCGAATTACAGAGTTGTAAGAGATGCCCTTTACTAAAAAGTATTTCTTTCTCAGTCGAGTTGTTATAGAACCCAAAGTTGTTATAAAACAACAACAACTGATCATAGGTTGCCTGAACTGGTAAAAAATAGATACAATATATAATATATTGCATTATAAAGCAACAACAATAATATCATAATAATTTTATTATTTTGTTTATTATTTTTCACAAGTTGAGCCATTCCTACATGCTAAACTAATTTTTTATATTATATAGGTGTAATAATAATAACAATATTATTAATAATAATAATAATAATAAGAAGAAGAAAATAATAATAATAATAGTAATCAAATAAATATTAATCATTAATATATAACTTTATATTTACTACTACTAATAATAATAAATAATGTAATCTTAATTTAAAATGTATGCAATATAACCAATATAAAATAATAATATTATTAATATTATTATATTATATTATTAATATTAATATAATAATATTATTAATATGATTATATTATATTATTAATATTAATATAAGTATTATTAAGAAAATATTATATATAAAAAAAAAATATATATATATATATATACATACACACACACACACACACACAAATATATAATATTTAAATAAAATGTATAAAATAGATTAATATAATTTTGTTAATAAACATAAATAATAATAATAATAGTAATCAAATAAATATTAATCATTAATATATAACTTTATATTTACTACTACTAATAATAATAAATAATGTAATCTTAATTTAAAATGTATGCAATATAACCAATATAAAATAATAATATTATTAATATTATTATATTATATTATTAATATTAATATAATAATATTATTAATATGATTATATTATATTATTAATATTAATATAAGTATTATTAAGAAAATATTATATATAAAAAAAAAATATATATATATATATATACATACACACACACACACACACACAAATATATAATATTTAAATAAAATGTATAAAATAGATTAATATAATTTTGTTAATAAACATATAATAATTCTAATAATATATACAATATATAATCTTACGTTTTATATATATTATTAGTATAATAACATGAGTCTAACTGAAAAGTTTGTCAGTTGCTTTAAACTCAATCTGTACGTTAACTTACAATTAACTATGACAGCTGTTCTGTATCTGTAATATTTATTTCAAATAAAAGTTTCTTTTCAATTTTGGGATCTGAGATTGTTTGAATTTTCAGCATGCATCTCTGGCACTTCTACAGCAATCACAGGCAAAAAAAAAAGCATCTGCGTGGCAAAGCCAAATAGTCAGACATCCCTGGTTGAGGTCCAAACAGACCAGTGTGGGTCTAACAGGCAACAATGCCGTGCCGTCATGGACCAATGCATCACTGCACACATCCAAACACACAGAGGTCAATTTCAAAGCCTCAGTGATTATAAACAAATCTAATCTCCTCACCTCTGATGCCTTCAGCTCAAAATATACAAGGGAATACAGGCCAAATTCAATCAAAGAGCTATGTAATCATCATACAAACATACGAGCAATCATAGACCCCAGCGGAAACCGCCAGAAAAATAAACGAACGATTTTTAGGGTTTGCAAAACAAGGTTACGGTTGTTTTGTAGAGTGGTCAAAATTTATAACATAATGACAATTGTGAGTTGACTTCTAATTTGATCACCGACTATGTGCTTAAACACTACGGCTTGAGTCTAAAGTGGTGTACAGCACATGAAAAACATGTGGGGAGCCTTTGAGTAATATGGCTGCTCCAGATGCCATGTTACATGCACCCACACACTTCCTGTCATGATCGGTGAACTTTTCTTGTACAGTTTATGCAGTAACATGTATTCCAATGTGTGGCCTCAGAAAAGACATACAATGCTCTACATTCATCCCAACAAAATCTGCTCATTTCAGAACAAATTATTTTTCATCATTATTTTTACTCATTTAAATTTGTCCTAAACTTGGAATTATAATTTTGGTCAAAATAAATATTAAACAATAAATAGAAAATCCTTGCCAAACCAAAAGTTGTGCAAGATAAGTAGCATCATAAAAATGGCTGTTTATGCGAGATTTGGTGGTTTTATCTATTTTCTTCTGTTTAGGCCAAAACAAATATCAAACACAGATTTCAAACAAATCTGTGAACGCCCTTCTAAATATCCTACTAATAGTCTACTAAATCTGGAAAGGAGATATGGATATGACAAACGATATGAAACAAAGATCAAGCTCACAATTCAATGACATATTATTGATTTGTCCCAGTAAAATCCACAGATTTCCTGTCCTTCTTGTGTAACACATTATGACTGATGCTGTGACCAGAAACATCATTTATTTGCTCTTATTCAGCATTTCTGCATCAGTCCAACCAAATCCCCGACTGCCCGTTTCTTTTAGTACCTGATGTAATCGTTCCTGCAGAGGATCATTCCTCCTTTGCTGAAGCAGGTGCTGCCGATTTCTCCTAGCTGAGCCTGGCAGCAGGAGCACTTCAGGCAACGCGTGTGCCAGTACCGATCCATGGAGAAGAGCAGGAAGCGATCTGAGATCCGACCTCCACAGCCTGCACAGGAGCGCACTGCCCCGCCGCTACCTCCTGTTACCGCAACGGCGGTGCTTTCCACACGGCTGTTCACCATCGCCTGCCTGCGGGATAGAGCGGAGAAACTCGCAAATCAGCAGATCTGGCCTGTGTTATCCAGAGGCATAGTTCTACCACTATCAGAAGATCAGCCATTAGAGCTGTTCCTCCAAACCTCTTCAAACAAATCACCATAATACAGTCTTATCATCCTGAAGACACGTCATAGCAGAATAATGGGACAGATATATTGCTCGCCCTGTTGCTGATTGCATTTTCAGTGTCCCCATCCAGAGACGAGATAAAAGGAGGATAAAACAGACTGACTGGGATTACAATAACAATTCATATAAAAGAAAGAAAGAAAGGGAAAAAGGAAAAACGTAGAGTTTATAACAGTAAACAAGACCAGGAAAATGACTGTAAGGTCGTATTCTATTGTAAATTTTCCCAGAATGCACTGCCAGTTGAATACATAATGTGGTTGCAAATTGTGTGCGTGATTTTTTTTTTTTACTATTTGCTATTTTATTTCTCCGTGGCTCTGGTCACCATTAGGTTCTTGTTTTGTAACATTCATTTTATTACATCTAAAAAGATGTTTGTTGTTTATTACCATTCTTTAGTATTCTGAATGAGGACAATTCATACTCTTAAGTTCACTAGAGTAGCAACCAGTCAGCTCACAACAACAGTAATGCAACCCTCCACAGAAGATATCTTATAAAAGGTTGAAATATTATTTATTTTCTTTAAGTAATGATTCCTCATAAGGGTCAGTTATAACATTTAACTTATTTTCTCTATGTAACACAGTGGAACCAGTTGTATTCTGTAAAATGTTTGCTAGCTGGGAGAAAATGAATAAAAAGTAAATAAGGTTCCCACTCAAAGGGAACAATAATCAGCATAACAACAACATATTTTTACCCCACAGTGCAGTGCAAAAATTGATGTGGTCTATACCATAAACTGTTAATGAAGCTGAGAGCAAACAGATGACAAACAGAAAGCAAACTTCCCTGTATGTCTTGGCAGAGCTTCACCAGTACAGAGGTACACAAGACCTGTCCAGAAAACAACCTCTCTTAGCTCGAGAACCAGGGTGCTATTGAAATGAATGAGTAACGGATAAAGCCATTTCTTTAAGGCACTGCTAAACAACCTATGACCACCATAACAATGTTATAAATGTGATATTTTATTAACAATATTTAGCAACATTATGAACAACACATTAAATCTGTATTAATAATAAATGCATTCAAAATATGCTTGTACAAACATGATGTTCAATAAAGTACCTCAAGAAAAGTTACAGTTAAAAGTTGAAAAAATTCAATAAAATAAAAATCTTAAAGTGCAATATTATTGCCACGGAACTATAATAAAACTCATGCTGCAGGCGATTCTATGGAAATGATGTAGTCCACAGATTTTTATATCTGCCTTAACATTATCTGTTTATATCTACAGCTCATTTCCAGAACTTTCATTGCAAATATGAGTGGAGATCAAGCCCAGCTGGAGGCAGTGCTGCTCTCAAATGGCAGTAACTAGAACCATAAGGACAAACTAAAGTCTGTTCCCTTTCAGAGTATGCGATCTCAGCGTGTGAATGCTGATCTGAGGTCATATCTATATGGCATCTCCAAATAAGAATGCTAATCTAGAATCAGTTATCCTTAACTGTATGAGACGTTATAAACATGACCTTGGTTTACCACGGTTCTCACTGTTCAATCTCATTGAAACTCCAACTCCTTTTCTTTTTTTAATGATATGTCCTAGTTTGTAGCTGGTATGCCTTGTGGTAAACAGCCTTCAACCAACATGAGAACTCAATCACAACACCAACCACTGTTAATGATGTTTTCCAAATGAAAATGCAGCTGATTTGTCATTCCCTGTCTGATGATTTAGTTCGAGTCAGGGGTGTGCGATATTGACAAAAAATTATATCTCGATATTTTCTGGGATTTTATCGATAACGATAATTAGACGATATTTTGAAGTGATATTTTGTGTTATTGTGCTGGTACCTTAAGGACTGCCGAAGACAGCTGACTCCTAATGTTTTTAATATTCTTCATATTCTGTGTGGTAGTCAGTTCATACTGATAGAAATTAATCTTTTCCAATAAGTTTAAACTGATTTTTGCATTTTATGGGCATTTTTACCTTTATAAAGCCATTTTTTCTAAAAGTGTCCAAAGAAGGGGGTCTGATGGCCAAAAAATATTATTTTACTAACTTATTAATTTTAAGTTAAATTGTGCTTTGTTGGTTTAATGTCTGCTAGAATGTTAAAAAATGTTCAGTGTTAAATATTTTTTAATTATTGTTTTGTAATTGATTTTTTTCTTTGAAAAGCAAGACAAAATAGTAAAAAGCACATTTTGGCTATTTAATTTATGCAATGGTGAAAAAAATTGGCAAAATACTTGGCGGAAAAAAACTCGAAAAACCGTATTCGGCCTTCGGCTTTCAGCCCAGGGTTTCATTTTGTTTCTTTTTCAGCTTCGGCCAAGAATTTTCATTTTGGTGCATCCCTAGTTTCTCCTCCTAATCTCATCCATATCACTATTAAAATATAGCATTCTTTGTAGAAATCAAATGGGTCAGGTACGTTTTGTGGTCTGCTCCGATTCACACATATGATCGCTCTGCTATCGTGTTTCTGGACCAGAGCAGACTGGGTGCACGCTGCGGTAGTTCGGGTTATGTTCAACAGAAGAAAAACTGATTCACGTTTAAAACTACTTCAGAGTGAGTAAATGATGGCAGAATTTTCAGCAGTTTGGACTTTAATGTAGAGAAAGAACATGCACTTAACCTTTTCACAGGCATTTTGTTTTCATAGACAGATATCGTATAGTATCAATATAGAATTGTCTAACAATTAGGGGTGTTATTGACAAAAAATTATATCTCGATATTTTATGGGATTTTATCGATAACGATAATTAGACAATATTTTGCTGAGTGTGTTATTGTGCTTGTACCTTAAGGACTGCCGAAGACAGCTGACTCCAAATGTTTTTTATATTCTTCATATTCTGTGTGGTGGTGAGTTCATACTGATAGAAATTAATCTTTTCCAGTAAGTTTAAACTGATTTTTGCATTTTATGGGCATTTTTACCTTTATAAAGCCATTTTTTCTAAAAGTGTCCATTATCTTTTGAGTCAAATTCTTACATTTAATCAGGGAATTAGAATAATAAGACATTTGGGCTGTTACCAAGCAAATTAAATCAACGCAGAAGCTGCATCTGAAGTGGCATTTAGATGTATTTACACACATGTATTTTGTATAATGCAAGACATGAATGCATTTAACCTGCAATTACAAATGCATAAATAATGTTTTGATATATTAAACATAAAACGTTGAATACTGATATTTGAAATTATTTAAAACATGAAAAAAAAAAGAAAAGAAAAAAGAAAGAAAAAGCCGAAATTTGAAATTAAAACCGCCAGCAGGTGGCAGCAAATCCCTCTTAATAAGTGAGTGATTGCGATTGAACCAAATCATTTAAACGGTTGATTAATTCAAGAACGAAACACCGTCATGTTGCTCAGAGACACAAAACAGCGCTGTCGCTGTATTCGGAATGATTTTTGTTGGCGAAATAGAGCAAAAACAAGCAATATGGTGTCTAAAACGTAAGTCTCTTAATTAACTTATTGTTTATTGAATTCAATGTCACATTTGTAATCATGGTAATTTTTGGAGAAAAACGGCACTCTTTGTGTGAAATTGAATAACTATATGAAGTGGTATAAATATATAAATTTTCTGCCATCATGTCTTGAATTTGTGATCATTCTAAATGCATTTTAATAGCCTGAATCATGCTGTGAAAGAAAACACACTGAATGCACACACGCACTAGGCTAGACTTCACGTAATGTATGCGTGCGCTCTGTAGGGATGTTTTGAATGGTTTTTGCAAAATACTCGATAATGTCAAATCGCACATCGTTAAAACAACAATTACGATATTATCGCAGACGATATATATCGCACACCCCTAGTTCGAGTATGTTTTCACTTATGTCGAGTGTATTCCCTTGATGAGTTACTGTTCACCAGCCGTTTCCCTGCAGGAAAGCAAACCATTCCCGTTCTCAATAAACCACCTTGTGCACTTCCAAAAGGATGAATTCAGACTAACCACTAACCATCCTCACCACACACACATACTAGTACAGTTTTAAGTATGTCTAGCTTCGGGCCAGCATATTACCTTTTCTAACATTATCTAAAATAAGCACGGAGACTGTGGTTTGAGAAGGTTAGACCGTCCAACTAAGCAAAAGACATTCAGACTCGAGGCACAATACATATGCTCAAACACATTTGGAAATGCTTGCACATTTTATTTCTAAAAATAACTTTGTATCTCTGCGTTGTTTTCTGAACAGACACAAAGCGAGATTCATTCGGAAAACCTCAGCAAAATCCTGTGAGGACCAGACGGTGCAGTTTTCTCTTTTTGGATGGCAGCAGCAATGTGAGGAAGAGGCTTTGGACATCTGGCTGAGGCTATATCACTTGTTATTTCCTCCCTCTGTTGTTCTGAAGGAGAGGTCAGTCGGCAGCAGACTGGAGATGGAGGCCAGGTTAGAGGTCATAACTGAGCCCTGTTGATTGGTAGGGTCGACCAGGGGTCAAAAAAGGAGAGGAAAGCAACAGGAAAGCTCTTTGTGCTTTGCTCTAAAGGATTGGGAATGCTTTCCTCAGGTTCTATCTGTCTTCCTAGCCTTGTGCCGGACATAAGATATCGGCCACCATGCGCTTTCCCACAGATGCATGAACATCAGGTACAATACTGTAGGTTCCTAAAGGGACAGTTACCCTAAAAATGAAAATTCTGTCATCATTTACTCACCCTCATGTTGTTTTTCCAAAAGATTTTTGAAAAATGTCTCATGGTTTTTTTATTAGTTTGTTTTGTCCGTACTTTTAAAATATCTTCTTTTGTGTTACACTGAAGAAAGTAAAGGCTGAATTACACCACACAACTTTTGTCCAGATTCTTGCACCGATTTATAGTCTAGACAAATTGATGCTGGTTGCAGAAAGTCAAAGCCAGTCTGCAGAATTTGGGCAGTCGGAGTTCACAGATTTCACAGAAAATGTCATAGTGCATGATGGGCAAAGAATCTGATTTTTAGCTTCAGACTATGATTCTATCCATTCTTAGGATATCAAAAATGTTTGATATCTTGAGCCGTTTTTTGTTTTCATTTGTTGTGTGTCTCCAAGCAATGAGGTGTTCTGCATAAGTTTATTTTGTTCGAAAAAAACTTGAAAGTCTGGTAATGTTTTAGTCGTTTAGTGTATTATCCCTAGTTTTTCCTCAGTAGCCATTTACAAAGTTACAAATTTATAATGCCAAGTAGTGCTGGGCGGTATGACCAAAAATTTATATTGCTGTATTTTTCAAAATTAGACCGGGTTCACGGTACATGACGGTATTTTTTTTTCATGCATGACTGGGTGTTAACCATATTTTCTACTGATTGAGAGAGGAAATACTTCAGTATATTGACTTAGAGTGCACTATTTTACTGTCATGATGAGTGAATATTGTCAAAAAATACCACACTAAATAGTGACTAAACACCCACAGTGCAACAGGGAAAAGGGACGCCTTTCAAACAGTGTCGTGTTCCGAACATTGTTTAAGCGGTATTGCGGTATTTTAAAAATTCATATCATAACAAAAATAAACACCGGTATTCGGTATGAACCGGTATACCACCCAGCACTAATGCCAAGTGTTTTAAAATTATTTCAGATTTTAAAAGTCATGTAGTGTATTCCAGCCTTAAGTCACACAGTTTTGGAACAACATGACAGAGTAAATGACAGAATATTCATTTTTGGGTGGAACTATAATCCCTTTGAATTTTGAAACATGTTTTTGGGGAAACACCTTACACACAGTTTATACAATAAAAAGAAAAAAGTGGAAATCCTAAAGCTAGCAATCTGTAGAAAAATAACCTGGAAAGAGAGATCTTTTGCACGTAAGTGGTTTACAATACATTCCCTCACCTTACCTGATAAAACTGACCAAGCAGGTCTAGTACAACGCTCAGAGCACTGCGTAAGCATTTCCTCCACAAACACGAGTATCCCGAAACTGACATGAACCTACATGCCTGAATTCTTATTGGAGAATTTGCCAGGCACCAGTTTAAACCAATTTCTGACACCCTCGGCTCTAATCTTTTCATTGTCATGTCAGAGTAGGGCATATTTGTAAGTCTCACATGAACTACGAGCCTCATATCTTATTAAATGCATTGGGACCAGCTGTACGAGATTATAAACCTGAATCAAAAGTAAATTTATTCAGCGCTCCTACACAAACAGATTTTGCCTCAGGACCTTTTCCCCATAACTGACACCGGTAACAAGCACCACAGATTGTCATTCCCACACACCTGCAGAAGTGCCATTCCAAAGCAGGCTGCCAAATAACTTTGCAACAGTTAATTTCATGAAAATGCAAATCCCCCATTTTTTAATCATCCCTTTCCTGCAGACCTGAGAGCGAGAGAGACAATGCAGCTGAATGGGACTCTGGGGGAATATCACACGCTTTGAGGCTTGGCTGTTTCAATACAGAACAATTACATTATCCCTCTAATAACTTAGGTAAATTAATCCTTCACAGGAAACGTTTGGCGACAACCTTTTTTAAGCTATGAGGCTTAATGTAGTGTGTTATCACAGGGTACCAGGAGTTTGTGACGATATAGGCCTACATTTTGTTATGACAAATTGTTTGAGGCCAACATTGTGTTATGACCAATTCCTGACTTAGAAGGCGAGCCAAAATATGGCATACATACTGCTTAAGAGGAGTGCAAAGTTGCACATCAATGGGCGGATTTATCAAAGAATTTTATATATGCCAACATTTCTGCCAATGAGATAAACGGGTGGAGAATGTCATAAAAGCTCTGCAGACTTACTTTAACTCTTTTTGACCCATTTATTAGTTTATTATACCCTATATAAGTTTAATGGAGCAAAATTAGATTAAATAGGCTACATTTACAAAGCTGGTCTTCAAGTCGAGCATTCATCATATTTTCCCAAACGTTTAAAATGAACTGGTCAACCAAGTACTGCTAGTTTCTAGTGAGGAGCTACTCTGGAAATAGACCAAACTCTTCTCTTTCTTTCTCTCGTTATTTAAACGCTGTCATCAGAAAGGTCAGAGAGGGGGAGGCTCGTTCAGTTCCACTTGACTAACGGGCTGATTGATGAAATAAGAGGCAAAAACAGAAGCTAATGAAGAGAAACACAATACCGTCGCTGTCCGAGCGCAGACTGATGGATTGGTGTTGCCTTGACGGAGCAAATGATGGGTCTACACCACGAGACAAATCACATACCATCAATTACTAGCCTAATGGTGTAGGAGACTTAAGAACACACTATTATGTTTTATGATTGCGCCTCAACTTTTCCTTTTGTTGGGCGGAACGACTGTTGAGAACTACGGTCACCATAGAAACTCGGTAACGCGAGAGAACGACCGTATAATTTCGCTATTTCAATATAAACTGACTTGTGTTGTAACTGAATTTTAAGTGTCATAACACGTCGCTTAAGAAAACAAATAACTGCGCAAAAACCCAGTGAGAGTCGCTGACTCGCTGATAATTACAATAAATGAGCATAACGCCATGGTTCGCAGCCTCTAAAAATAGTAGCGAGTCCAGTGAGCAAATGACCAAACCCTGGTTGGCACCACCGCAGATTAGCAGTATATCCTTCTCTTTTAATAATGCGCTCTGGGGCCTTATAACTACACGCTTCGCCGTTTCATTAAAACGGGTCTCTTTTTAATTAACACTCCGCGCACAACTCCCCATTGTGCACAATTCTCCGCTCCAGTGACAGCATACATCCAAGACTGTGTCTCAAAACATAGTGTGCTGCCTACCTAGACAGCATTTAACCTAGTCCCCAACTGAGCCCAGCTCTAGGTTGGCAGCTCACTACGATTTGAGATCAAGCCATTGAGTGCGAGTTACTGTACGGAGAAGTTGCAGCCAATGTACGCACTACGCAGCAATGTAAAGTTTGATTAAATAAGGTTGGCGATGTTGTGCTTAAGATGTTGTTCAAAAATAACAGAAAAAATACTCATATAACTCTAAATAAAATTTTCATTTTTTTGGTCCATAGCTAAACTTGTAAAGTAGCACTTGCAACCCCAATATATTTGCACTAATGGTCTGCGATCTACTATGCTTTTGGGAAACGCAGCTCTGGTAAATGCGGAGTAACTTGCATTAGATAAAGCAGCTAAATGACAAATAACTACAAAAGGTATGATAAAAAACAACAACAAAATGACATCTTATAGGACTAGACGTTGTGAGGTGCGTGTTTGAACTGTTGTGGAAACTGTTAAAACAGAAAGCCATCGAAACATCGGGCCACTCCAACCATATTGAAACAATCTTTACTATTCACAATCTCTACTAATGTCATTCGATTGTATGTTTTTACTCACCGTTATTTGTACGCAGTCTGGAAAGAAGTCAAACGGTGGTGGGATCACTCTCAAAGTATTAAACAGTGAGAGACTGGCTTTCTTTTAATATGTATTTTGTTTTCGTCCTCCCAAAAAGCGTTGAAGAAAATGCGCTTTTGATAATCCGAGTGTCTCTTGTTCCAACAAACTTCACAATCGTCCCTCTCGGTAGAAACGCTCCGCTGCAGCCGTCAGCTTCATGTTAGTGTTGAGCTTTTGCACATGATCTTTGTGGCGCTTTCCTAAAACTAGAATTTATTATAACTCGCTTCCTTATTAGTGTCTAAAACCTCCTAAGAGCTGCGAAATCTCGTTTCTGGCATCAGTTCACGCTGAAATGACACATGAACGAACAAGGAGAACGTTTTAAAGTCACTCCTCCGATGACGCGCCATAGGTGCAACCTCCGCAGCCAATGAGCGACGAGGGGGCGTGACATTTGACAGGATGATGGATGGCTGTTTGGGCAACTTTAAACTATTTGAAACTAATTTAAATTGCCCATAATCACCACGGCTGAGTTAAGAGCAGTCTTTATCCACAGCATTTAAGCCTGCTGACGACTGGCACGTCCACGTTTAGCTGTATTAATTATTCACCTACGCTCTTACAGAAATGGACAGATTTCTATAGCATCAAGCTATAAAGAAACCGACAATATATGCAAAAACAGACAGTCCAAATAACAGATGTGCTCACGCGAGAGGAAAACAGGCAGCTGTTAAACTGAACACTACCACGTGCTCTCACCTTATATTTGCTGCGTCTCTCGGCACGAGCGAAGCTGCGAACATCTGGCCAAGATGGAAAGCCAATTAACTCTGGCGCCGTAAATCTTTATTTAACCAATGCAATACTGTCCAATTTGCCTTGATTTACCATTACAGGCTTAAATGAACTGGCCTTGGCCTCTCACTTACAGGCAGTGCTACCACTAAGACATGCTGTGTATTATGATGTCAAATACTAAACACACCAGCGAGGCAAAAGCAATGCTTAACTGTTAATGGTAATAGCACAATTTGGCAACAAGTCTTATTGACAGGCATTATATAATACTCGATACTACATTTTTATTTTCATGTAGGAAGGACAGTATCACATTTATCAGATTAAAAATAAATAAATATTAAATAAATATAGTTTCAAAATTATGTATCAAGGTCCTAGTATAAGGTTCACAAACATTTTTTAGGATGTTCACACAAGAAATATGCATATGCTGGGCCCCAATATATACAGATTCTGGGGCCTAGCATTTAAAAGAGATGGCAATGGCGTTATTATTCAGGTATTAAGGGACTAGCGCCATCTAGTGGAGGATTCTATGAGCTATTTTGTTTGTACTTGAGGCTAGAACTAGAAGCATGAATAAATAAATAACATTTCTAAGCTTGGCCAGTTGTTCCTCTCTCTCTCTCTCACTACTCTAGAATGAGAATATACTATGAATTTACTATATTCTGGCTTTGAATTTGTTCATTGTGCATTTTGCTACATATTTCTCAACAAAATGTGCAGAACCAAAATCATTATCCCGTTAGTATCATGAGAACACAATTAAGTGAACATTGAGGGGGTCAAAGATGGGTCATAGAAGGATCTACCAGTTCTATTCTGATGTAAGGCAATGTCATTTGTTTAAAAAAGGGGGGAATAGTGTGATTCTATTCAAATCCAGGCTCTGCATACAAAGACTTCAAAGCAAGCAGCTCTTAGACACATACACTTTGCCTTGGGGATCACCTGAGCAGACTGGTCTTTGATGAGACACTGTGGAGTCCCCTGCCACTCTTACAAAGGTAAATGAATCCCCCCCCTCCTCCTCCTTTCCCCCAACCCCCTGGTACCCATCTCCCTGGTGGCCCCATTGTTTCATAGAAACTCAACCTTTGCATGAGATAGAGAAAGGAAATAGACAGAGAGAAGACCATGAGAGATGGACAGGTCACATCAGTATGGGTGAGAAAATATCTAAGCCAGGGAGGGAAAGAGATAAAGAGACTGACAGTAAGGTGGGGGGGACTGTGAATACTGAAAAAAAATCAGACGACACTGCGATATTAGACCAGTTTTCATTGTGGAAATTGCTTTGATGCCTCTTACTAAGAATTATTATTTATTTATTTATTTTTTGATAACCCCTCTCTCTCTTTCTCTTGTGAGCACACTACACGCAAAAATTAGGTGTTTTTGACATCTGAAAAAAGGAATTTTGGTATGTTGGCTACAAAAAGGGGTTTGATGCTGAACTTAGACAAGATCTGTCATTGGTATCGTTAGTCGTTAGTCTTGTTTAGTTAGCCATATCATATGCCCATCCATAAGTACCTTCATTATTCGTAAATTCTATTGGAATGGTGAAGAATAGTGTTATAAAAACATAATATTGCATTCAGATTGAATTTTTATCATTTATCACAAATGTATACAATAAAATGGAGCTTAACTCATCCATGTTTTATGCAACGCAGTGATAGAATATGATAATGAATACAGGCAGTGGTCGAATTGTAATAAAAATTCAGGGGGGATGGTGTGGTCAATTTCTTTTGGGGGGGGGGGTTGGGGCTTATCCCGTAGCTAGTTTTACACAATGATTACAAAATTTGTCTAAAAAGGTTTTTATTTAATGAAAAATTAGTCTAATTAAACTAAACCTTATTAAGCTTTTTTTTTCCTTCTGGGGCCTGAAATGGAGGAATTTGGGTCAATACTGCTAATTAAACAATATTTTGCTGAATGTGTTTTTGTGCTGGCACCTTGGCTGGTTTAGAACCGTCATGGATAAATAAAGAGGACAATAAAACCGCCAGTAGGTGTCAGCAAATCCCTGTTTTAAAAACTATTTATTGAATCATTCAAATCAAACGATTCGTTCAAAACGGCTGATTCAATTAGAAACGAAACAAGTGAATGGACCGTTCAATCACTGGCTCACATGATTCGTTCAAAAACAGATTCATTCATTCAAGGATTGAAACACCGCTCTACAATGTTGTATAAAATTATTAGCATATTTATGTGCTGATATTCAGAAAAGTACATTGCTTGTGCAATGAATATAAAAACATTAAAACTCATACATGGGTATTTTTTCTTTCATTGCTTGAATTATAAGGGTATTCTAACTGCGTTTTTGCAAAGTCGGTGACATAGGCCTACTCGTCAGCTCTCCTATCGTCTCAGTCCCTCACAGTCACACATACAGCACAAACATTATGTCAGGGGAATGTCTTTCAATTCTAATCAAGGAAAAATCATACCTTTTCTGTTTCTGTTGTGCTCCTTTTAAAGAACTTCAAAAGTTGCGCTTGAACCATTTTGCACGAAAAATTATGGTAACTTGCATTGTTACAGCTTGTTCTGATTGGTCACTCGCCGTTATTTAGTTCGTGAATTATCATAAGTAGAGAATTTTAACATTTAATTTGCACGATAAATTGTATATAATACACAACATTATCAATCTAAAGGGGATGGTTAGGGGGGATGCTATTTGTCATTTTTTTCCACCAGCTTGGGGATGCCATTCCCCCTCAATTTCGAGCCCTGAAGACAAGAGTTTCCACTCTTAGAGAAGTTCTTTATCGTTTCCACTTCTGAGGAGAACAGGTGTCATTTAGCCAATAGAGGGCGCTAATATTCACATTTAATCTGGAGCTCAAAATCTATTTAGCCTATAGCTTCCCTATTTTAATGGACTTTTTTATGCGTATTTAAATAAAGAAGTCACGTACAGAACCTTTAAATACAGAAACGTTTTCAAAGAAGCGCTTAAGACTGGATTTAACTACACACAGAACATACCTATGGAAGACTGTGACTGTAGCCTATCATATTTAATAGATTCTGTATAAGCTGGTGGGTGTGTTACCGGACATGCAGACAAAACATATGCTGACTAATGAAAGAGTGACAAATGTTCACAGTGTGTGTGGCTCAAATGTATCTGTGGGATTGTACAGTCATCACATATTTCCACCTGCCATCCTGCACATTCTCAACACATTCAAACATTTCCTGTTCCCCTGTCATAGCAGTGCTGAAAGTTTTAGATGTCTGAGACAGTAAGAGACAGAGATAAAGCAGAGAGAAACTGAACAAGAGGAAATATAACAGTGGCAACATCAAAAAAGTCCTTTAGAAAAATTGGCCTGGCCATGTTGTGTTCTAATGAAGGTATCAGTGAACATTTTGTAATTTAGAAGACAGATTTTTTTTATGATTAATAACATAATTGCTAAAACAGCATAATTTGTATTGCAATTCCACGTCTATTCTATTCTATTCTATTCTATTCTATTCTATTCTATTCTATTCACTGCTATTCTATTCTATTCTATTCTATTCTATTCTATTCTATTCTATTCTATTCTATTCTATTCTATTCTATTCTATTCACTGTTATTTTGTCAATATCATACACAAAGAACACAAAGCCAAAGTGTAAACTGTTGTAATTATACAAATGAGTTTATTTGCTCCATATTTGTTATTTGCCATTCACCTCAAAAAATTGAGATTTGAATATGACACTTCACAAGAACTGAAGTCTGTTAAATATTATAAAATAGAAATAATCATATACGTACAGTGGGATTAATACATATTTACATTATATACAGTAAATTTGGTTTTATGAATACAACAAAAGGGTATGAATATTGAATTATTAGCCTATGTATGTACTATGGTATGGATTATACTATGGTATGTTTTTCCTCAAATCAAATAAGCTTTACAGTCAAACCTGATATAACAGCAATGTATATATAATTTATATACATATTATTGTTATATTGAGACTACTGTTGTATTGATGAATGCTGGACTAAAACATTTCCACAGAAAATTAGGTACAGTAGAAAATTGAGAAAATGCCTTTAAATGTGTTCTTAAACTAATGTCAGTGTGTGTATGTGTGTATATCATTTGGCAGATTGAAGAACTCTGCTTGTGATGACAGGCCCTGTCTGCTGTTTCTTTGACTGCAGCTGCAGCGGCGTATCCACATGACGTTGCGGGTAAAGTCGTCTCGTTCTGGCTCGGGACAGTGAAAGTGTAGAGGGATTGTACGTGTCACAGAGGGAACACAGAAGCGACCGTCTGAGCAGGATCCACATGAACGAGGCCGGTAACGGCGAACAGTGAAGCATCCTGCAAATACGATCTGTACAGGTTTCGGTGGTCGTGTGGTTCTCTGACATTTCTTTCCTTTCTGAATAAAGGAATGAGAGAGAGAAATCTACTTCAATAACAGAACAGAAGCCGTTGACCAAACATCAAAATCAAAATATCAAAATTAGTAATATTATTAAAATTGTAAAAATCTATAAGCAGATGATTATATGTATACATTTATTTGTTTTATCATTTTATATTGTTTAAATTGTATATTTATATTTTATATTCTTTATGGTATTCCCAGATAAAGATCTGATTCACATTTACAAATGCATTTATTTAGCTAAAACAGATTTTAATAGCTTTAGTTATAACAATTATATATATATAGTATATATATATATATATATATATATATAATAGATCCATATCTGGGAAAATGTTGTATTGTTTAAATATGATATTATTTATTGTATTCCCAGATATAGATCTATTTTTTACCACACATTCAGTGATGTTGAAACTATTTAGAAAATTACCACTACTAAAAAAATCTTTATCATTTTATAACTTTACATTTTAAAAAATTCTAAAAAAAAATTATATCTGACTGCAGCCACCATTTACCTTCAGTGATGGTGCAGGGTTGAGGCCACACTCCTGTATCTGACAGAGCCTAGTTTCACTGAGGAGCTGACACTCAGGATTACTATTGGTTACACGGCTGGACACGCCCATTCCACAGGTGGCTGAGCACGGGGACCAATCAGTGACCTGCAGTAAGCAGGTGGGTGGAAGGAAGTCGTGGGACTTAAAGGATGAAATCCACTCTAAGAAAAAAAAAGAAGAAAAATATGTTGAATGAGCTTGTAATTCCTAAACTATGAGCAACATATCAAAACCATATAAAAATAACCAGTGTTTATAACCATGATGAATTTTATTTTTTTCTGTGATCAAAAGTTGGGAAACACTGCTGTACAGTAGGCTATACAGAATGTCTTATGTCATTTTTTTCTTTCAGTTTTTTTTTCTATAACGTTTCATTACATTTTAATGGCAATGTTATTCATCTACCTTGATAAGGGGCTCCTGCACTGCTGTCCCAAGAAGTAGATGGAGCTACACTTAACTCGTTGCCTATTAGGTCTGTGTGCTTTTGTGGATGAGCGTCAGGCAACGGATCCACTTCAGCAATGCGGTTGTCATCATCACACACCCACTCCTGGCAGCAGCGGCCGGCCAGTTTGGTGAGGCGGCGGCGGGAACAGCGCCAGTCGGGTAGAGAGATGCGGTGTGGGCACAGTGGGACGCAGCCAACTACTCCGTCCACACACGTGCACTGATGCTCACAAGTTGGCTGAAAGTCCTCGCTGTGCTGATAGACCCGTCCATCCAACTCACATGGACGACCTTGAGCTTCAGCTAGTCGTCAGAATTAACAGTAATATTGCTTGATTATCACGAGTGCCACGATTAGCATTAATAAATATAAAAAGTGCAGATTTAAATTCATTATTATTTTTTAATATAATTATGGGTTAATAATGTTATGCTGGTTCTCCCAGTCTGGTCTGTTGGCTGGTTTGCTTAAACCAACTAACACCAGTAAATCAGTTTAGGCTTTTTAAAAATGTTTATCATCTAACGATTTTTAATATTTTAATTGTAGTTAACATTAACAGTACTGTCTAATACAGGGGTGCCCAAACTCGGTCCTGGAGGGCCGGTGTCCTGAAGAGTTTAGCTCCAACCCCAATTAAACACACCTGAAGCAGCTAATCAAGCTCTTATAGGCATACTATAAACTTGAATTCAGGTGTGTTGAGACAAGTTGGAGCTAAACTCTTCAGGACACCGGCCCTCCAGGACCGAGTTTGGGCACCCCTGGTCTAACATGTCCTTATTCCTCTTACCTCTACACACGCCTCTGTCAGGGTCTCCAGCGGCCCCTAGGTGGCAGCGCAGTCCTTTAATGTGGTCGCAGGGCTCAGTAGGGCTGCAGTCTTGGTTAAACTGCCTGGCACAGACCCGACAGCACCCACATGAGTCCAGAACCCAACTTATACCCGGAGGACACGAGGGGGGCGAGGAAGGACAAGAGCATTTCAGTGGACAGCCTCCTTGCACCTGAGAAAGCACAGAAGGAAACAAATAAGGACTGATCTTGGAATACACTAGACTATATGAGAGATTTTTCTTTCTTCCATCTCATAAATCAAGAGATAATAAGTTGCTTTCACTTCAAAAATTAAAGAAAGAATTTAAAATGCCATAGTTTTGCAATGAAGCAGTTGATTAATTGCAGTAACCTCCTCAGCCACCATAAAGTCGTTATAAATTAATTCTGCCTCTATATTTGACCACATACAAGAATAGTACTGAGTCTGTAAGCCAAAACCTGACACAAATAAGGCAAAAAGGGGATTCAATGCCCCGTCACTCCCTGTACTAAAATGCTTTTATCTGTAACAGATGCTTAATGTAAACATTTTATCTGCAACCGAAAACTGACATTGTGATTAAGCGATTTTTATACCAGTGCATATTACAACAGTATGACTTTATTCAAATCATTGATCAATAAAGGTCTCAAATCATAGTTTATAAAAGAGCAGTAAAACTTTTTAATGTTTCCTAAATGGTAACGGTAATTTGCTGCATTTATTGGCAATTATATTATTAAAGTCAACTTGAATGTCAGATAATGAGCATATAATGATGCACATTCAAGTTCAAACCATCAAACAGAGCACAGAAACTCACCTCCACAGCGGCCCATGACAGCAGCACCAGTGTGATGAAATGTCCTTGCCTTGCTTTGATCCTCAGAGGGGACATAGTTAGTTTTATCCAAAATGATTAAGTTTATGCTCTGTTTGGATGAGTTACAAAGTAGTTTTTCGGATGTTCAAAACGTGCCTTCTGATTTAGATCCTCTCTGCATTTGTCAGTTCAAAAATAATTTGTCTGGTTTACAATGCCCACTCGCCCCTTTCTCTTGAAGTCTGTTTATGAATTGATAAATGCATAAAACTGTAAAGCTCTGCTCTCACCAGATTCCCTTAGTGACTGCCATTTTTATAGACAGCTGTGCACAGCCCCCTCTGACATCACACACACACACACACACACACAAACACACAGAGTTGACAGGTCACTTTAGACATACAAAGAAAAAGATATAGTGTCAAAATATTTTAGTTTGTTTTCCTATCTCTTTTTAATTATGAATTAATGGTTAGAATAAACATATTTATATATATATATACTTCTATTGCTATCTTCTTTTACCTTCTCTAACTATCACATTAGACAGACAGCAAATGAAAACTAGAGCTGGAGAAACTGCTAGAAATATTGAAAGGTGTTTGTGTCTGATTTCAGGAACTAGTCTAGGCTGTTGTGAAATACAGGAAAGGTAGTCTAGCACATTTTGGTCAGAGGAGAGTCCAGTGACACACACACACTGAGCAATCCCTCTCACCTCCCCTGCAGACAGCACAGACAGTTTGTCAGACGGCACTCGCTCTCACCGCGACGGTGGCGAGACATCACACACACATGGCACATAGCTGCCAGCCCGCTCAGTGACGTACTGCATCCACTCACAAAAATCTGAGTGAGAGAGAAGTAAAGAAAGAGAGGAAAATCATCTGTATGAAAGAGTAGGTGGTGTAGAAATATCACTGTGTGGAGCTTTTCATTCATTTCTTTGACAAGCGTGCCAGAAGAGCAGTTGGAATGACATTCCCCTGATGTGACATCTACAGGGTCAGAGGTGAAGTCAGATGGAGATTAGTCACAGCATATGCAGCAAATGACTGTAATGACTGATAACAGCAGTCATACGGCATGAATTTTAACAAGTTCAAGGAGACACCAAACAGGTGAATCTTAGTTAGGACACACACTGTAAGGACGTATTTGTGGCACCATGACGCAAATGCTTGAACTTCATGTGCAATTCATAATGATTCATCAATGGTTAGAAACCATTTTAAGGAATTTCGTGATTTCTGAGGTTTTGAAATTTCCTATAATAACATAATAGTTCTGTGCTAGATTTGTGTGTTTGTGTTAAAATCCAGGTCACTAGTTCTTCTCTTAAAGAGAAAGTTCATTCAAAAACAAAATCTTGGAATCGTTTACACATCTTAATGAAACACAAAAGAAGATATTCTCAAATATGTCTTTGTGTTTTGTCCATACAATGAAAGTCATTTTTAGAGCTTTCATTGTATGGACATGAACAGTTTAAAGCTTCTTGAAAAAAAAAAAAAAAATTATA
>NW_015542476.1:834352-844336 GCF_001515605.1 Sinocyclocheilus anshuiensis
TTTTTTTGTATTCTGAGAGGATTAAAAGTCAGACAAGTTTGGAATAACATGAGGGTGAGTCAAACTTTTACACTGTGAGTCTGTGACTAGTTTATCATGTCTTTAATTTGTACGTACATGCATCACAAAAGCATTCTTAAACTTTTTTTTCTGAAAGTCATGAACATTTCTACCACAGTGTCATCTATTTTGCTGTTAATAATTTTTCTCTGTGTTTATTTTCGGGTCCAACGCAAGTCATAATAAAGTGCTTTACCAAGAGAATAAATAATATTCACATACTAACATAAAATTATCATTTTATAGAGTGAAAATAATAGTAAATCATGCAATTTACTCTTTTTAAATTGTCAGCACAATACTTCAGACCAACAAATGAGACCTCAATGACATGACAACCTAACTAGGAACTAGAAATGTACACATCAAATCTTGGGTGTCCCATATTACTCAATATCCTAGATTACCTTTAATTCACCATGGTTCCTACACATACTTAGTTCTAATTTTAAGTATGAGTTAGACTATTTGTCAGACAAAACAGATATCAATCCTGAATGCTAAAAGAATTAAAAAATAAAGGTACAAACTAATGTCTGTTTGTTGATGTCTGGAACATCATTGCATTGCCATGGAAGCAGTCAAGTGAGGGATCAGCAGCTCTGCACATTAGCAAGAGAAGCATGTCAAAACTGCACAGTGGGAAATCAGTGTGTATATATTCGTCTGTCTGCCTGGGAACAGAATAATACAAGTCTTGCCTAAAAATAGAAGTAAAAAAGCAATAGAGATTGAACTAACTAATAAACTAATACCATGGAAACACTTAGACTTGCCACACAGAGTCTGCAAAGCAATGGAAACTATATCTGCTGAAACAAAAACAATCTCAAAACAGTATGAATCAAAATCACTGAAAGAAAAAAACTCAATTTAAAGACAATCTTTTATACTCGAGAAATACTAAATGAATCCTTTAAAGTAAAACCTGTGATTTTAATGTGGAAAAAGAACTGAAATCTCAAAATGTCAGAAAAGTCATTAAAATTACTGTAAAAATACTGTAGATAATTGTTTTGCAATGTTTTTTTTTTATTATTAAAACCAATTTTTAAATAACCAAAAAAAGTACATCAAATTGATGTATAAATACAATACAATTTATATATTAATCGTTTCTTCATGTTACAGCTATAAGACTCAATTTCTCATAACAAGAGAGTTGGGGGGAGGGGGTCAATAAGTTAAACTGTTCTAAAAATGTACAATACAAACAATCAAAGGGTTATAATAGTAGACTTTTTTCTTTTAAATTAATATAAAATGTGACCTTGAGACTCCTTCGTGAGATTGTTATTGAACATCCTGAGGCTTAGATCAAACATGAAATTTCCACTCAGTAAATGACTAAGAGTTGCAGCTGGTAAGTGTGTGAGAGAGAAACTGCTGGGAACCAATTTGTGCCCCTGGAGCTGTTTAGCTTTGCTGTTTAATGCAGCAACATCTTTAAATGTTCCTGGAAATAATCTGCTAAATACACCAGAGATGGAAAAAAATAAGCCACAAGTGCCAATATTAACTCCCTAAATATGTATCTTTCTCCTCTATGCATCCGTTTTTCAACACAAACTCACCTTGTATCAATAACACCTCTTTTATGATATTGTTCAGAGGGTAGCTGAAATATGCCACTTTCAGGCCAACATAATCAAACAGACGGTTCACCCGGCCGTTGATGAGTTGAAAAAACTAAAAGGGTTCAAAATACTGGTATGAAATACCAGGTATGGTGTGACTGCTAGCAAATACCAAGGATACCTTAGGGTAATTCATGGAACGGTCTGCAGGATTTGACGATTCGCTCAAGAATGCTCAACACTCGTAAATCACATGTGGGGAAAATCGTAGAGCGGTGGATATGAATTATTTTTGCAGTTGAGAATTTTGCAAAGGTTACAGTAGGTATGTTAGGTCTAGAAAGAGTAGACTCAACAGGAATTCAAACAACCCTTTGTGTTTGCGTATGTGTTTGTGTGTGCACATTCTTGTCTGGATATTTGGAGATTCCTTCAATTTCCACTTATAGCACTCAGAGAGTGAAGCTCAGTTTATCGAGTGTTTGTATGTCAGAGTGAATGCACATACACGAGATTCACTGTGTATATGTGGTAACCAGCTTGTGATGGATAGAGAAGTTCAGTTTCCGCCTGACCCTATACACTGGCTGGTCTGTATTCAGTGCCGGGGGCTCTCTGACAGGCTCATGCATCATCACAGAGCCGCCTCTGTTTGTTTGCTTCTGATGAGCCCTGTGCTCAATGTGTACAGAGCATCCCAACTTTTTCCACTGCCAGTGCTGTGCAAAATGACATTCCTCAAATGACGTCTGTTCAGAATGCTTCATTTCATTTCAAAACTGCCACATTGATCGCAATCATTTTTGAGCCAAGGTACACTTCTGGAGTCAAGCTGCCTTGAGTAGTCTAAATAAGTTGGATTTTGTGCTGTCAATTGTTCATTATCTGAAAAATATTATGGTATATCAATACTGAAGATCTAGATCTGAGGTAATTGTCGCTACAATTGGTAACCATAGCTACGTCTGAAGTCGCATACTGTCTAGTATGGTCATTTGGGTTGAAACTTACTTCACAACTGTAAAATAATAGGTTTTTATAATAGTATGAATATGAGACATATGAAATTCATATTGCATATGTGCAATGTTGTCACTGTCATGTGATCAGCGTCAGTTGCGTTGCTTCACTGCCATTCACAACCCCTCTCCTGTGGACGGGATAGTAGTGTCCATTGAATACTCTAGAATCTTGGTGGAAGTAGTAGGTCATGGGAAGGGTCGTGTCAATTTGAAACATGGCGGAAACACTGAATTATAATATAGAGAATACAACATATCTATAATCTATATAGAGATATAAGTGAGCAGATACCATGTCTAGTAAATGGTAAAGAGTTAATAACTTTCATGGTTTGCTTAACAAAAACATTTAGTTTTGATACCATAGGCTAAATAAGTGATGGAAATTAATAATTTTCATCATTTTGAATTCAGATGTAGTTATTTGGGTTTATTGTTCACAATATAATTATTTTGTCTTGCTTCCTGAATGTGTGACGTTACAACGAATGTCCAACTCGGGGTACGAGCTTTCCACATGCACTTGAAGGCAGCCTGTCAGAAAGATCGTATTTACAAATTGATTTTGAAGAACTTTAAAGTCATAATTATGAGTGGGAAATTTGTTGTTTTCCAAGTTGGGGGCATAACAGTAAGAAAAAATGTTGGAAGCAGTGAATGCAGCTTCTGTGGTTGAGGTTATTGGAAATGTGTGTGTGTGTGTTTGTGTGTGTGTGTGTGTGTGTGTGTGTGTGTGTGTGTGTGTGTGTGTGTGTGTGTGTGTGTGTGTGTGTGTGTGTGTGTGTGTGTCTTCATGTACAATAACACTAGGCTAAGTTACAAAATACGAAGTCTGTATAAATGATGCCTGAAAAAAAAAAACTAAACTAATTCAGATCTACTGTAAAGTATATTCTAATCTGAACCTCCACTCCCCACATTTCTCACAGACCATGTGAAAATGTTCTTTGCAAACAGAGACAGAACATTTCACATAAGATTTGCACCTTTCTAAGCATAACTTATGGGCAGAGTTTGGACCTCTTCCTTCGTTCAGGCCTTTAGCTTTCGTTTCCTGTGGCCTTTCTCTACTCATATGTTACATTGCTTACTGTCTGTGTAGGTTCTACATTTAAAAACTTCATGAATGTGTATAGTAAGTGTCCATTGGATATGAACATCAGAATCTTGACAGAAGTAATAGGACACCAAAAAATGGCATGATTGTCCAGCTGTGTAATACCAGGAAAAATAATCTGTAGGTTTGAAAGCTTTCATGTGGAGAGATGTTTGTTCAAGATATTTCCTGCATATTCATAACCACGTAATGTGTATCAGCTGTGTCTTCGCATGGAGTTTTCTGTCCCTTGTATTGCAGCATGTGGCCCCTTAACCTCATAAATAGGTCAGAAGTTCAAACAGGTGAAGGTGGTGTTCTCCACAGGTGTGTTTCAATGAGGTTCATTCAGACATTCACTTCTCATCACTCATGTTATTCATTCAGTTTGAGTTCCTTCACTCTGTCAAAATGGAGGTGTTGACAGCCGTTGGGAGAGCTGAACCACCCTCCTCACTCCTCCACTGCCCAAACTTTCAACAACACAACTGTTCTCTGTGAAAGACAAGATCTCCAGGTGTGCAGTAGATATGAGGTGTAATAGATGCATGGGTGAAGATGAGGTCCCTGCTTAAGGGAGGATTAGAGGCGAGGCTGAGGTAACTGTTGACGGCAGCTTGCAACCAATATTTTGGTTCTGTTCTTGGAAGCTTAAAATATGTTGTTATGACAGCGAGAATCTCAGACTGCATAACACTTTTCATCTTGCAAAAACCTGGATCAATCAATGTAATTAATAATAGAAAAATGTAAACAGTCCATAATAGAGCACTCAGTCATTTTTTGTTAATGTTGTGGCGGCCAGTATGTAATCGTTTTGGATCGACACCTAACAGTGTTGATGCAGCAACATGCGAAGACGATAGATTTAGTTAGGTAGTGCCATACTTATTATTTTAGCAGTCACCCATAAGTCTTTGATTCATTTTATTAGCCCATGATATGTGCTGTTCATTTATAACTTGTCTACAGGCTGCTTCAAGCAAGCAGTTGTCTCTTTAATGCTATTTACAGTTTGTATAAAAGTATGCAAAAGGTCCAATTAGATTTTCCAGTCATGAAAACACGTTTTCCCACATGGAAACGGTGACTCAGGATGCACGAAAGAAAGCAGATTTTCATAATATAATAAAAAAAAAATGCAAATTATGTTTATAATCTTTTAAAAGGCTCCATGGATAGAGTTTTCATGTATTTTGATTGATTACAGACTCAATGAAAGCAATCTTTGAACAGATAAAACAAAACGGAAACAGCTGGCCGAGAAAAAAGCACAAAAGCAGAGTGTCCAAATAAACAGTAAGTCAAGCATTTTAGTTATGCAATACATTACAAATACAAATATATATTTCAAATAATTTGTTATTAATTAATAATTCATTTTAAAAGTTCTCATGTCCAATCTCGAGAGTACTGGAAGTAAACAGATTTGTCCAAAATAGGGACATGTTTGAATGCATTTAAAATGCCATTTTACTGACTTAATTATCTTGACTTGCAAACAGGTGTGAAGACCAATCAGAATGCTGCTATTCTTTGTAAAATTAATTTTAGATTAAAATATGAGGTTGTACACCATATCTTTCGATCCTATATGAAGATTCAAAGTACAGAGCATTGATATATGAAAAATACTTAAAATCTGTACTATCTGCAGCCAGTGAACATAAAATAAGACCACTGCAATCTCTTCACTAAGATAATTACTATAAATCTAAGATATATTCCAATGCAAATTTCCATCAACACGAGCCTTTGGGTGACCTCTTGAGCAAGCAGAAGCAGACAAATGTCCAGACAATGACGGCAGTATTTGTGTGTTCTTTTGGTTGTGGCCTTTCCTGAGAACATCTATTGGAGCGGGCTGCTCGGTGGACTTTCCTGTTTCTATTCAATCTTTCTTGGTTGAACCTTGAAGGGAAATGAATGAGACGAGAACTTGGACTTCCTATCCTTCCTTAGGAACTGTAACCTGTGGAAGCATGTGACTAGGAGTTAGAGTCATAATAAGTGATGGCCTTTATGGTGGAAGGTGAAAATATGTACAAATATGGGTTGTAAATGCTCTGACAAACATTCTCTGAACTCATGGGAACACACTTTTCAAGAAAATGTTTGAGGAGTTGTTTTTAAAAGTAATGCATTTTAATGATTTGGCCTACATATGTTTTAGTTCAGCATAACTATACTTGTCATCAATTTTTATTTTCTTGTTGGAAATTTGCGGTGTGAAATCCTGACTTATGTCTACATCTGACCAAGCCTATACACTTCCCTATTTTTGTCACTGTATTAGTCATCTGAATTAGTGGGACAATGGGCTTTATTGTGGAATCTAGGTACTAAAATTGATTTAATTTAGTCATTTATATTTACCAATTTCAATAATTGACTCTTAAATGAAGTCATGATCAACTGGTTAAAAGCAACGGCAACACATCACCGTTTAAAAAAAACAATGCTTTTTTCTCTGTTCCTTATAGTGACTTTATCTCACTACACAAAAAATACTCTACATTAAGTTAGAAATTACAGCTGAATAGTTGAGAAACATCTTTTACTTTTGAATTCTTATGAAGTCCTGTGAAGCATTATACTGCGGTCTAAAAAAAGTGTCTCATATGGAAACAGAATGGCCGCAATCCTGCATTATATCAAGCATAAAATTGATGATCATAAATGCTCAACTGGAAAAAAGAAACTCTGAATCAATATCTGAAGGTTGAGTAACTCTAAAGCAGGTGTGCTGTTTTCTATACATGTAACTATTTAATAGAAATAACATGGAAATCTAAATAGTCTGCATGTCACATAATATAGTTCAGTTGATTACAATGAATTAAAAAAAAAATTGTAATTTTTGCTGCTGTTTTGTTTAGAAACTTGAAAATGAAGGAGACTGTTGCTTTGTAGGTGACACTGTGACTTTGCTTTAATTATTGTGAAAGGAAAGCAAAAGTGAGTTTTAATATTGACAATCAGCATTTTCCTGTCAAATTCATGGGAGTCCTACACTGAAGGCCAGAAAAATAAATAATTAATTTTACTAATTAATTAACAAGTATTCCTACAATAGAGATGGTCTTAATTATAAGAGAGAGAAAGGGAGCGATCTTAACACTGCTGCTATTAAAAAAAATTTAAAAGTTTAATCGGTTAAATTCGGTTGCGACGTTAGGTGACTGTCGGGTGAAAATTCAATGTAAATTCAACGTCTAATGTCAATGTTAAATTGATGTCCAATACCGACGTCAGCTGACGTTGATATTTTGTTGTTTTTAGGTTGTGTAACAAAAATCCAATGTTAAGTCAACGTCAACCCGATTTTCATTTTCAAACAAAATGCAACGTCTGTCTGACGTCATGTCCAACATCAACCTGACGTTACATAGACATCTGGTGCCTGCTGGGGTTAGTCAGTATTAGCCTATTACACTCTTAAAAATAAAGGTGCTTCAAAAGGTTCTTCAAGCGATGCCATAGAAGAACCATTTTTGGTTCCACAAAGAACCATTCAGTCAAAGGTTCTTTACAGAACCATCTCTTTCTTACCTTTTTATAATCTGAAGAACCTTCTTTCGCCACAAAGAACCTTTTGTGAAACAGAAAGAGAAAAGGCATCTCAAACCCCGTTGCACACCATTGCACACCGTTTCCAGGAAACATGTCATTCAAACCGGAAACCGTAGCAAAACGGTGCACACCGGTTTGAGCTTGAACTTGCCCCTGGTGTTGCTATCATACACTACCACCATGATACCAAAATCACATCCACATTTTTTAAAGATGTGTAGGAATATTAGTGTTTATCTAATGATTTCCCATTGATAGTCATATTCAGAGCTAAAGATGTCATTAAAAATGTGAGCATCTGAATGACATCATTGCCAGAGGGTGAAGAAAACGAATGAAACTTTAACAATGTCTATAAAAAGACAACATGGTGTTAAATGTTAATTGCATTATTAGCTAATATATGAAGCTAACCTCGACCCATTTGATGAGCATCCAAGAAGGGAAAAAATGTCATGGAAAGTCTTTGCCATTTACCACAATTGTGGTTGACACAATTGTATGGCAAACTTTAAAGGGTGATGAAGATGTAAAAAAAAAACATGCCCACCAGCAGTTCACTTTTATGGGTCTGTTCATTATGGAAAAATCTACATTAAATTTGTTATAAATCCTAAACTACTATTTCAGGGGGACCACATGGAGACGAGAAAAGTATGCTTTATACAGTAATGTATTTTTCTTTTTTTAATTCGTTTTAGTTCATAAAGCCTCACCATTAATTAGCCTATATTAATATTAATAATAACAGTTTTCCACCATATGAAAATAAATATATAGATTAGATACTTTAGGCAAATCATGAAAAATGTGATGCTATGGAAAAAAAACTTTTGAAATAGTAAAATTTTCCCCATTATTTGCTTATGGTCCAGCGAAGCAGTGCATCATGTTTCACATTCATTCTCACGCAAGCAATACTCTCAAACATTTGAAACATGCTATAAATAGAGATGATCTGAGAACGTTAACAAACGCGCTTGCAAGACCATGGAAATTACTACAATATAGCTACATTCCGTGTAAATTGAGCAGTTGCACTGTATTGCTACGTGACCACTGCACATGCTTCCCACTAATAATCACATTATTAATGTGGACTGGTTTTGCGATAAGATGAGCAAGAGGGCGAATTGTAAAGAAAAAAACGTTCAGTGTTTACAGAGGTACAGAGGTTTATATGCGTTTATACTTCACACGATCTGAGATGCAGATAAATTAAATAGCCATCTAATTGCTGCTGAGTGCCCCAAAAACAACAGTCCACAAGCCAACTGAAATCAAACACTGAAACGGCGAAATAGATTTGATACTTTGATAAACCTTTTTTTTTCATACTGAAAACCCCATGCGCAATTCTTCATTTAGGCTACTAGAACCTGAACCAGAAGACAAAAAAGAAACATGTTTGTTCCTCAGGAATTTTTTTTAGAAGAGAAATGTTCAATTTATGACTAAAATAAGACCTGTGTCTAAACCATTGTGATTTTTTTCTGTTGCTAATAAAGACTACACACAGGACTATAACTGCCACCAGGATGTGAATCGTAGTAGTAATTGTTATCGTAGTAGTTAGCGACATTAAAAAAACAAACAAACAAACAAAGCGGCTTTGAAATTCACATTTGAGGTATTCTGTGTAATTTATATTACAGGTAAAACGTGAAAGTGCGCAACCATGCGCACAAATCTGGCGTAGCCTATATATTTCAGGTTTGCCTACAAATTGACGTCATAACTGAGCGGCTATTGGTTGGCGGGGTGAGAGGTGAGAGGTGAAAGGTTAAAGCCTGGGTTTGGATGATCAAGCGGGCTGCAGAACAGTGAAGCACACTAGCGTTTGTCCGTATTCGCTTGTTCTGTATGTAGCTGATTTGCGGATAAATCAGCTAACGCATATTTAAGTTAACTTACGAAATTCGTTATTTAACGCAGTTCAATCGCTTTAGATTGTAGTGGGTGTCAGTTCACCCTCAGATAAGTTAGGCGGCTATGCTAACACAAAGTTTTCGCGGTTGTTCAGTTTGACATCTGATCACGCATGTTAATCAACACAAATCGGTTAAGATAAAACAAATACTTTACATCGTCGTGTTGCATCTCTTTTAAGTGTGTATTCAGTGTAATGGCCGAGAGACCAGAGGACCTCAATCTTCCCAATGCTGTCATCACGCGCATTATAAAGGAGGCGGTAAGTGTCATCACCGCTAGTTATTTTATCCATACCAGAGGCGGACAGTAACTAAGTACATTTACTTGCGTATTGTACTTAAATACACTTTTTGAGTATCGGTACTTTACTTGAGTATTATTTTGTCTGGGAACTTGTGACTTTAACTTCACTACATTTGAAAGACAAATATTGTACTTTTCACTCCACTACATTTCTATCAAGGTCCTCGAAGTAGAAAGTCGTTACTATGTAGCAGCCTTGAAAGTCAGTGGGTGATTTCTTTCTTCTCTAAAACATGGCTTTCTTTTTTTCAGACAGTTTATCAGTAATCACTCTTGTGGGACTACATGAAGTGATTTCCCAGCATTCTTTGAACACTGACCAGCTGCAAATGTGATATTTATTTATAACAATTAAATAATAAGAAGTTAATATTGTGGTATATATTAGACACAATATTGTCTGATTTTGCTAAATTGTGTA
>NW_015542476.1:845773-852455 GCF_001515605.1 Sinocyclocheilus anshuiensis
TATGTAGCAGCTTTGAAAGTCAGTGGGTGATTTTTTTCTTCTCTAAAACGTGACTTTCTTTTTTTCAGGCAGTTTATCAGTAATCACTCTTGTAGGGCTACATGAAGTGATTTCTCAGCATTTTTTAACACTGACCAGTTGCAAATGTGATATTTATTTACAACAATTAAATAATAAGAAGTTAATATTGTGGTATATATTAGACACAATATTTTCTGATTTTGTTAAATTGTGTACGTGAAAATATTACCTATAAAGCCACAGAAAAACTCTTGTCTTATCTCCTAATAAAATACAAAAGGTGTTGGACTTGAAGCAGCACTGCAGACCATTCTGTGTGTGACATCAAAGTACCGCGAGAGCGATTAGAATTTTTTTATTTTATCTTATTTTATTTTTTTTTCATTTAAAATTTTTGTTTTGATGTCAAATAAGTCTTGCTGTTTTGCTTTTTTGTTAAAGCAGTGTTTCTGTTGTAAAGTTATACAGCTACAGTTGTGTTGCTGGGTTTTAAAGCAGGTTTGATTTTGTTTCTTCCTTATCACTCTGTATTTACAGGATTTCACTGTCCACTCTGTTCAAATGTGGTTGAATGGCTACACATAGATGTGTGCACACTGTCAGAGCTGTGTGAGATCACTACCATCCTGCTTTTGTGGGGGTGTTAAATATTTATGTTTTGTTTTTAACATTCTAAAAGCTCTTTATTCCAAAGATACTACAAGCTAGTCAGTGTATTAAGCAGGTGTAATGTATTCTAAGTTGCTTCAGAAGTGTTGCAAGTATTATGTACGACAATAAAACAGCACATTGACATAAAAAAGGCAATTTACTTTTGGTACTTAAGTACTTTTAAAAGCAAGTACTTCTGTACTTTTACTTAAGTAAAAATCTGTCTTTACAACTTTTACTTGTAATGGAGTAATATTTGACCAGCAGTATCTGTACTTTCACTCAAGTAATGGAGTTGAGTACTTTGTCCGCCTCCGATCCATACAAATGAAAGCGTTACGTAAATTGTCTCTTTCAGTCACTGCAGTCTATTATATTGTTTATTATACAAGTCAACCTGTTTTCCTCGTGTTTAGTTGCCAGACGGAGTTAACGTGTCCAAGGAAGCAAGAAGAGCGATATCTCAAGCAGCCAGTGTTTTCGTTCTCTATGCAACATCTTGGTTAGTAGGACGTTTTGTTTTGTATGAGAAACTCTATTCTGGCTACCTACCCAAATGCAATCTGTTTTGTTGACACCAGTGCAAACAATTTTGCTATGAAAGCAAAAAGGAAGACACTCAACGCTGGAGATGTGATGTCGGCTATGGAGGAGATGGAGTTTGAGCGCTTCTTGCAACCCCTGCGGGAAGCACTTGAAGGTAAATGCTGTATGAAGCACAGGCGTTCAGGTCGAAAGATGTATGAATTCATAAAAGCATCTGATTTATTCTTGTGTATAACTGTTTTGTGCTGACATTATGCTTTTTTTAACAGCTTACAAGAAAGGTCAGAAAGGCAAGAAGGAGGCATCGGAGCAAAAACGTAAGGACAAGGAGAAGAACAGCACAGATGAGAACGACAAGAGTAGAGATGAAGAGGACGAGCACATGGATGATGAGCAGGAGGGAGAGAATGAAGGAGAGGAAGAGGATGTGGAGAACTGAGAGGAAACGGGATTGTTTAATTGTTCAATCCGTCCTGGTTTCCATCATCTATGGCAAATGGTAGTTTCCACATTAATAGTGGGACAAAGACAAGCCTATGGTACTGAATGTTTTACTTTATGAAATTGAGCAACTGTACAAAAACTGTGGCAACATTCCTGCGGAGCTCCTTTGAATACAGTGAAGTATATTTCAAGAGAAACTGTACGTAGCCTCTTCAAATTCACTTTAATCAGTTATATACGACAGTAGTGGCATAGGATTTTAAGCTAATAAATGTACTGTTACCTGGGTCAAGAAATGGGAAAAATGTGATGGATGTTAATGATTTAGGATTGAGAACTAAAAGGTGAGCAGCCTGAAGTACTCAAACATTTTGTAAACGAAGTTCAGCAGTAGTGAAACTTTATACTATGCCAGTTTTTTCCTTTTTTAAATGTCAGGCTTTTGTTCTACAGCAACACATACCTAAGCTTACATACTTTTGTACCGAGTCTTTGAACAACTTGAGAATATTTTAGTAGATGTTACCCATTTTTTCAAATAAATAATTGTAATTTTAATGGATTCTGTCATCAATTTATATGCTTAATGTCTCATTGCAAAAAAAGCCAATATCTTCAGTTGAATGCCCTTTGTGTAGCGCCAAAATATGGTACCTACTAAATATACTAATATAATTTAATATAAACTTCTATAACCAATGAAGTTCGGCTGGTCTCCAGATCAGTGGTTCTTAACCTCTTTGATGCAAAGGTCCCCCACATTGTCTTAGAGGTGTCCTCTAGTATTTGTGCTGTAATTATGACAATGCTGCTTGTTTACAATCTTTAACAGAAATTGGGAATGTTTAACTTAACTTATGATCATATGAAACATTCTTTTTCAAAGAAGAAATACAAATTCAGTTTACATCTTGATTTGTGTTTTCAGCATTTTAATTAAGCCTCCCGTTTCTGAGAACCACTGAAAGAAATCAAAACACTTGGACTTTTGTCATTTTAACGGTTTTATTGTGTCTTGAATCCTTACTCCTGCAAGAAAGAGAAAAAAAAAAAAAGTTTAAGACCAGCAAGTGAAAACCAAAATAAATATATATCTGTCTCCAAAGCATAATGGCACTTAATACTTACAGCTGGGCATTCAATTTTGCCACTGTTGATGTCATCAATAACATCATGGGGAGGGCGACCATCAATGGTGCAGCCCACAGACTGAGCTGTGCCTAGAATCTCTTTAATGGTACCTGAGAAACAGGACAAGATCAGTTTGTACGGTCATCTAAATCAAAATAACTCAATCATACATGGTTGTAATTCATGTTCCAGGCTTTTTGGCACAGGGTTAACCACAGAGTTGAGTATTCCTGCTTCCTAGAACTGGGTTTTTATTAGCCTCCTCTGGACAGTACACAGTCCCTTTTACAGACTAGCACAGTGGCGGGAGGCTGATCGATAAATATTGCTCCCAGATGCATAAATTCTTAAAATACATACCACTAAGTTCCCTGGCAATAGATCGTGGCCTCATGACACGGGCAACATTGATGATCTCATCAAAAGTAACACTTCCAGAGTGCTTAACTACAAAAGAAAAGGGAAACATGATACGAACATCAGGACATCTAGAATATGCTAGTCACAAACTAATAGCATGTACATTACCTTTCAGAAGTTTGGGGTCGATGAGATATATTAAATATTTTAAGCATAAGTCTCATGCTAAAAACTCCTGTAACAAATTTTGCTGTAACTTTGAAAAATTGAATGTATCCTGGCTGAATTAAAACTTACTCAAACATTAAGGACCTTATGTTTTGATCAAACAATTTAGCAGTTATTTGCATAACTCTTTGTGCAAGGCAAGTCCATTTTTTGTTGTTAATGGTGTGCTATTTGGTTTCAAAACTTCTGTAAAATACTAAATGGTTTTTACGGTCACTTCTGATGAATTGAATGCATCCTGGCTAAATTAAAAAAAAATTACAGACCACAAACTTCTGAACGGCAGTGTGCATCATACAACATTTTGGCCAACAAGAAATGCAATAGAACTTGTTCCAGTCCTTTCGGCACAGAGTCAGCCATTAAGTTGGTCAGCCCCGTTTCCTAGAGCTGGGTCACTATTAGCCTTCCTTTGGCAGTACACAGTCACTTTTAAAGACAAGCACAGTGGCGGGAGGCTTACAGTCAATAACCACAAAAGGCCAGAACACACAAAGACATGATTCCTCCAACACAGAATATTGAGGTGGGGTAAAAAGCTGCTTACTGTTCTTGACCTTCTTCCTGTCACGAGGAGGTTCCTTCAGTGCCTTGATGATGAGGGCAGAGGCTGATGGCACCACCTCAATCTGGATCAACAACAAAACCTGTAAGCATCTAAAGGCTAGATGACCTTAAGAGCCAACAGAGGCGGAAACACTTTGAAGGCTTACCGCTGCTTGTCTGTTCTGGATGGTCAGCTTCACAGTGATTCGCAGGCCCTTCCAGTCACCGGTGGCCTTTGCAATGTCATCACCCACCTTTTTAGGGGACTGAAGAAAAGAATAGAAAATGAAAAATGAGCACACAGCATGGAACAGAGTCAATGTGCTGTGACAAGCAGTTTGTTCCAGGCCTTTTGGCACAGAGTTAGCCATCAGGTTGGGACCGCCCTGCTTCCAAAAGCCGGGTCACTATAAGCCTCCACTTTAAGCCCCTTTTACGGACTAGGACAGTGGCAGGGGGCTTATTCATGATATAGAGTATAGGATCAAACAATACAGACTGAACCAAGATGGCTATACTTACAAGACCCAAAGGTCCGATTTTGGGGGCCAGCGAGGAAGTGGCACCAACCTCTCCACCTGTGCATCTCATGTACACTGGAAAAAGAAACAATGAAGTTAGTGCTTTCACTAGAATTACTACACTTTCACCACAGAACTTGTATATGCTGCAAGACATTACGGTGTGGTGTCTTTTCTAAAAGTTTGGAGGGGGACTAAATTAACAAACTATTCAGCATTGAGCATCATTCATTCAAACAGATCTTAATGCAACATCCTTGGAGGGTCAGCTTAAAGTTACTTTGCAAATACCTCTAAAATGACTAATAGATGGTCATACCTGGCTGATGCGAAACAGGCAGGCCTGTGCAGCATTACATCAAATCTATTTCTATAGCATGTTCTATTTGGGGTCAAGATTAAAACCCTATTATCGCACACATGCGAAGAGGCACCACCATACTAAGACAAATATCCCATCAGACATCACACGTAGGGCTCTATGATTTCCACGATGCGGAAAACTCGGACGGAATCCTGTCATAAAACTGAAGTTACGGTGTAAGGCGCAATGTCACGAAATTTGCCAAATTTTGGATTAACAAATTAAAAGTAGGTCAGTACACTTATATTAAAATGCGATATGTACTATGTATATGTATATTAGGCCGCAAAAAGACTTGAATATAAAGCCTGTATGTTCCGCGTGTCTCTGTGAATGAATGGCCCAGACACGCGCCATCGTCAAATCATAAACTTACTGGTCTAACTTCGTTTTAACTTGAAACTGTGACGGAAATATTTTACTTAATGATAGTACTACTACTAATACAATTAAAACATTTAAGGTATATTTACCAGAAAAAAATGCCATAAACTATTTAGCAGAAAAACGTAAATACACAGTATTACTGAAAAAAAAGGATACTCTTATAAAATCAGACGCTTTTAATTACAAAATAATGAAACCATTAAAATGCAATCCAGAAAATGAATGGAACACAGAATTTAGTAAAAATAAAGCTGAACTTAAAAGAAAAAAAAAAAACAGGGTTTTTGTTAAACTTAAGAAATCTGTTAAATTGTGCAAGTTTCGTGATTAATTAATTACACAGGCTTTTTGATTAATAAAATCTAACCATTAAAACGAAAAGAAAATGTCTAGGAAAAAAAAAAGGGGGGAAAAATAAAACATTTGGGAAAAAAATAGAAACGGACTTCATAGGGCCCTACATCACACGGATGGCAAAAAGGGTTCCCAGCCTAACCTCAAGGTATGCACTATTACTAGAACCATAGTTTTTGTAGTGAGAACTTCTAAAACGTTACAACTCCCCTAAAGTTGAACTGGTTCGAATATCTACATCGTCTGGATGGGTAAAAACTAGTTACACTGCAAATGCTACTCTGACGTTGTTGGTCACTTTCGCTCACGTTGTGCTAAAACGTTAGTTTCCAACTTATATTATACACACACATACTGACATTACATGGCATACATAATTCCGGTTTCCTGTAAAACCTGTTCAGCTCTCGGTACAGCCGAAAAGAGAGCAAACATGTTACAGAGTAGGACGCTACAGCTCCGCGAGGCCCACGTGCGAGACGCCGTTACAGCAGCAAGTGAAGGCGCACGATTTTCCGGAGTGCTGTGAAACTACAGCAAGCCCGTATTTTATACACTCAAAACATCAAATCGAATCGTTCAAAGCGCCACATGCAAGGAGAAGCTGCAGGAAGCATCCCTAAAGATACTATAGACAGCGTTCAAAATCCACGCCTCTAGGTTAAACTACAAATATTATTGCATGTACACATTCAGCTTAAAGTGGCTCAACTAACCTATACCGTTAATTTTTTTGTAGTTTTACCTTTCTACTCATTTATTAGTCCCAGCACGCAGACAAGGCCGCTCAGACCTAATCAGAAATCCGTCAAACGGTTACCGTATTCCAGACATACCAATTTTAATCTCGGTGGGGTCGAATTTAGGAGGCATGGTGTATCAGCTAAAGTTGAGCTCAGCTCGAGTTGAATTGGTGAGGATGTCGGATGAACCCGGATTTGGGACGACCGAAAAATGTTGCACCTTCACCACCACAGCGAAAATGGGAAAGGCCGACAAAGTGTGGCGCCACCTATATAAAGGTCACGAAGTATCGCGAGAACTGAACAACCTTTCACACTGCGGCGAAGCATTACGTCATTCATAACGTCAGATAAGTTGTTCCTGGTGTGTGTGTGTGTGTGTGTGT
>NW_015542476.1:852777-856388 GCF_001515605.1 Sinocyclocheilus anshuiensis
GTGTACTGCCAGAGACTGAGGGAGCATACTAGGTAACACGGACAATAAATTGATATTGAAACATTTCAAGGAGCCCATGTTTTGAAAAAATAACTTGGCTAGTTTAGCGTTTAATCGCATACATTCGTCTTTTCGCGTAAGGTATGTATATTTATTTATATAGCACGATATTTGGCTTCAAAACCGGGTTTCAGTATCCATGAAAGTCTAATGAAAAATAACGTGAATTTGTATAGTGCTATGAATATCGAGTGATTATAATTTGTAATATAACAAATGTTTGTTTGTGTGTTTCTTGTCGTACTTGACTTTGTTCACGCGGTCCTACTCTGTTCCTGTTTCTTTGGGATTGTCAACACCACAGTCAGTCAAGTGTCACACTAACATCCAGTGGCTTTTGTGGATGTTGTGGGGTTTTGACTAGACAAACAAAATCTCACAGGCTTCAGGATGTTTCTGTTCTCCAAAAAGAAGAAACCTGGTGAGGATTCCATAAAACGCCTGGAGTACCAGCTGTGCTTGGTGAGTTTCTTTCTAGTGTAAGTGGCTCTTTTTTTAGCAGCATGTCTACTGTCATATTGCACTGCATCAAATCTTAACACACATGCTTATGGTTTGTGCAGGCCAAAGAAGCAGGTGCTGATGATATTCTGGACATTTCTGCCTGTGAACTTACAGAGGTGAATTACAGAAGTCCTACAATCATTATTTACATATTGGTGAAATGCTCATCTAAGACAGAGGATGAATTATTGCTAGATATCTGATATTCCTTCCATATCGCAACAGTTCTTACACAATGCTTGTCTGCAGGTTCCCTCCAGTGCCTTCTCCATATGTAAAGTACTCCAGAAGAAAGTGAGTCTATTTACTGCAGTTTTTTTCTTCTTCTGAACTTTTGGTGGTCAGACGGAATAGATCTTTCACAGCACTTTCCACTTTAACTGCAGGTCTTAATTCTTCATGGAAATGGCCTGAGGTCACTTGTTCCTAAAGGTTGCTGCATTGGTGCCTTAGTAACTTTAAAGGTGAGAGAATTTGATTGATGATGACGGTGCCAAGCAAATAACCATTTTACACTTCTGTCCAGTGACAACATCTCTGTGTGTCAATTCTTAAGGTGTTGGACCTGCATGAAAATAAGCTCACATTACTTCCTGATGACATTGGGCAGCTTTTGTCCTTACAGGTATATTTATTGTATATGAACAAAGCGGATGTGAATTGATGTTTCTTACGTGGCATTTGAAAACACAATACTGTTATTGATGCTGATTCGTAAAAGACCTGTTGACATAATTTCTGCATATATCACTATGTAGCGCTAGGTAGGTTATATGTCAACGGTTTGGGGTCACTAAAAAAATTTTTCAGCAAGGGTGCATTCATTTGATAAAAAGTGATAGTAAAGACCTCTAGTAAAAAGCAATACAACTTTCTATTCATCAAAGAATACTGAAAAAATGTATCATGGTTTTACAGGAATATTAAGCAGCGCAACTGTTTTGAACATTGACAATAATAAGACATGTTCCTTGAGCACCAAATCAGCATAGAATGATTAGAGAAGGATCATGTGACACTGAAAACTGAGTCATTGAAAAATGTTTAAAAAATCAACTTTGTCATCACAGTAATAAATTACTTCTTAAAAATATATTATGATAGAAAGCAGTTGTTTTATAATATTTCACAATATTACTGTTTTACTGTATTGTTTTATTAAATACAGCCTTGGTGAGTATACGAAACTTCCATCAAAAACAATTAAAAAATAAATCCTCTAGAGCAAGGAACAATTTTCTTTAAATCATTTTTAGTTGATAGTTAGTATCCTATTTATTGCTTACATACAACCTTGATTTCTTCTCTAAGGTGCTGAATGTAGAGAAGAATCGCATAAAACAGCTGCCGGACTCTATAGGGGATCTACGGCATCTACAGACACTTAATGTGAAAGGTTTGTTTTGTGCTTTTTAAAAATGTTTTTGCGCACAAAAAAGTATTCATTAATATCCATTTTTTAGCATCTTCATTAGAGCACTGCAGTAGATTCCAGGTAGTTATTAACCTGTTTCAGAGAAATTTTGACAGTCATTTGAATGTTCTGTTAAAGGGTTTATTTTAGGCCTTTTAGGCACTATTTTACATCAAATTAAATGGTGAAAAAGCCTAAACCATTTAAATTAACAAAATGTTTTGATGGGTATAGAGAACAGCCTTACTGTCATTCCTGTGTCTGTGGGACGCATGAGCAGCCTGCGTACACTGGACATAAGTGAGAACAGCATTAGAGAATTACCTAAAGAACTGGCCAGTGTTCGCACTTTGGAAGTGAGTATTTTAAATCTTATGCCTGTTTAAGATAAAGATGTTGGAGCATATTTGTACAAGCTCAAATGGCAATGTGACCACTGCAAAGACATTGTCATGTATGTATGTGTTTATGTGGTGTGGCAGAGCCTGATCCTAGACGCACAGGTTATGAGCTATCCACCTGCGTCAGTGTGCACCGCCAGCACAGAGGAAGTTCAGCGCTACCTCTGCTCAGGTACAGATCTGTTTTCAAAGACACTGAGCAATATTTTACACAATATTCTGTAATTGCAGACTGATAAATACAGATTTTGTACAATACAGCTTATGCACAAGATCTGGTTAAATATTATTGTAACCATGTGTGACGGTAGAAGGCCATTCTGTGCAGCTGATTTGTTTAGTCATTTCATAATTAATTTGAATGGGATTTAGAGATGAGTCTGGAGTATTGCCCTCCATCTCAGTATCTCCTGCCTGTGCTGGAGCATGATGGAGGGAAGCAGGAGGTGGACTGTGTTGATGGTGAGGAGAAAGCCTGGCAGGTCAGTCATCACTATTTATCAACCATTTCAAACAGTGCCCAAAAATATTGTGTGCCATTTGATCTGTGAATGTAACATTTTCTATCCGACACTGCAGAGCAAATTCATGGACTATGAGAAAAAAAAGGTATGTTTGATTTGGTTTCTTTTTGTTATTGTTGGATCATCCAGTGAAGTAGTATTTATCTCATTCTCTCTGTTTCTCCACTAGGAGCAGAAACAGCTGGAAAAGTTGATCTTTGAGAAAGATTTTGAAGAGAAACAGAGAGAGCACACTCAGCTCTTCCTCCTCAACAACTCCCGCAAAGAGGATGTCTTGCTGTCTGTCAAACTGGTAAACATTTTGATTGTAGAATTACAAAAACAATCTGTTGTACAATATGTTTTTTTTCGCCCCCGAAAGAAGTCAGTTTCAACATCTCGCTAAGCCAGGCTGTTGTCCCCACATGCTTCAAAGCCACCACCATCATTCCAGTCCCGAAGAAGTCGTCTCCATCCTGCTTCAATGACTACCGTCCAGTTGCACTTACCCCCATCCTCATGAAGTGCTTTGAACGGCTAGTCATGCACCACATCAAGTCTGCCCTCCCGCCCTCCCTGGACCCCTTCCAGTTTGCATATCGGTCCAACCGCTCGACCGATGACGCCATCGCCACTACCCTCCACTCAGCACTCACACACCTGGACAAAAAAGACTCATACGTCAGAATGCTGTTCATAGACTTCAGTTCAGCATTCAACACAATCATC
>NW_015542476.1:856455-869623 GCF_001515605.1 Sinocyclocheilus anshuiensis
TATATATATATATATATATATTTTTTTTTTATATATTTTTTTACATTTTACCTTATTTGTATAATTGTATAGTTGTATTTTATATTTAATCTGTATATCTGTATTTATGTTCTACTGTTAGTGTTATCTGTATGCACCAAGGGTCTGAGAGTAACGCAATTTCAATTCTCTGTGTGTATGTGCTGTACATGTGGAAGAATTGACAATAAAGCAGACTTGACTTGACTTGACTTGACTTGACTAAAGTATTAGTTTAAAAAAGTCTTACTGACCCCAAGCTTTTGAACAGTAGCGTAATTTAAGCACTGTAGAGTAGGTTGTACAGTTACTACGCTTATCTAGCTAATAAAAACACGTTTTCATTTACCATGGCCATTTATTATCAGAAAGACATGTCTCTGTGCTTTTCTGTCTCTCAGGAGCAGCAACGGTTGGAGTTAGGTGTGTCTCAGCAGCAGAAGGCCCAGGAAACAGAGAGGCTGAAAATACTGGATAAAGTACGTCTGGCAGAGAGCAATATCATGAGTCGCATCTCTGACCTCCTGCTTGATAACAAACGGTGAGGGTACGGTGTGAACCACTTTTGAAATACCTTGCTTTTTCAGTAGCTATCATTATCACTTTAATTATGCTAAGCCCATTAGTATTGTGTAGTTGAAGTGTCGTTATTTATTGTGCATTTGTGCTCATTTGGTTATAGCCAGGCAAAGTGTGCAGAGTTTCTGCAAGCTCTGGAGGAAGACCGGTGAGTGGAAATTACGCATGGGTCGAACTCTCTAATGGAATATGGGCTCCTGCCATCAATGCAGCTCTTGCTAAGTGAATTTCTTTCTGTCTAATGGCGCCACTTAAGAAATCCTTAGCCCAGATTTAGTGCAAGCAAGTACTGAGCTGTTTGGACAGTGCTACTGCTGTGGTGCTGCTACAGCACACAGAGCTTTTGGCCCATTAAAGTTCAATGTTTACTGTTACATTCATGTATTTTTGGAGATGTCAGAAAGACCTGGAGTGCTACTTTAAGTTGTGGTTTCACAAACACTGCAGTGGGGTGTTAGTTGTTTGTAAGATATACACTACCGTTCAGAAGTTTGGGGTTGTTAAGATTTTTTAAATATTTTTGAAAGAAGTCTCTTACGTTCACCAAAGCCACATTATTTGATCAAAAATACAGAAGTATTATGAAATGATTTTAAATAGATTTTTTGTAACATAATAAATGTCTTTACTGTCACTTTTGAACTATGTAATGCATCCTAGCTGAAAAAGTAATAATATAATAATAATAATAAAATAAAATAAAATAAAAAGTAATAGTAGTAATCATTTGATAAAAAAAAATATTACCGAACCCAAACATTTGAACTGTAGTGTATATAGATGTTACAAACAAAATGGTGAAATCTGGGACTTACCTTGATGTTTTTTCTATTTGAGTAGAGAAACAGTTATGAATGTTTTTTTGGGGGGGTTTTTTAGTATACGAATGGAACACCTTACTGCCATCACACAGGACGAAGCCAACTCTCTTAGGAAGAAGGAAGTGGCAAGTGAGTTTTAGAAATTACATTTATCATTAAAATTGCCTTATTGTTTTACAGGGATTTCAGATAGGCCTATTTGGTTTTATATTTGGTAGGAAAATCATTAGAAACTCTGACAAAACAAGCTGATCCAGACAAGTTGAACTTTGGAACTCATGCCCCCCCCCCTTTTTATCAGTAAAAACAAAAGTCTCAAAAGCCCAAATGAATAATATTTAAAAGAAACTCGGCTATTTGCAGTGGTACTGAAGAAGACTACATGTTTGCAGGTGCCATGCAGAGGATGCTGTCTGAGAGCTACTCTTTAAGGTTACTGCAGGAGGCCAGGGAAGCCAAGACACAGATTCTGGTGTCTGAGACCTGCAGGAGGTGCTAAAAAATGAATGAGTATTCATTTTCATTCAGCAATGAGTAAACAGTCCTATTTTTTCTTGTGTACTAATTTCTCTTTTTTCCCTTCATTTAGTTTGGACTATATGGATAAGAAGTTTGACCAAGTGTTGTCCCTGCAGCAGCTAGACAAAAGCAAAGCCATTAGTCAGATCCTTCAAGAGGTAACTATTTAAATCACTAACATACAATGTACATAAATTAAAAACTAGTATTAAAAACTAGTTTGCACTCCATCTGTCCATTCACTCCACAGGAAAAATACATTAATGAACTATAGCAGATACAGCTGGTGCATTGTTGGTCTAGTACGTATAGAATGATTAACCCTAATTGGCTCTTTGTCTGCAGGAGGAAATGCAGAAGGCCGCCTTTGAAGCCCTCCAACTCCAGAAGGACAGTGTGCATGCTTATATCCGTAATCAGGTATGCTTATTAAAGTTTCCTTTAGGATAGAAGAGGCAATAAGACCCCACAGATACAGTGATTTATATCATACTACTGGTTAATTGAAGGAGTTTCAACTTTATCAGCACTGTCATTTATTAACATATACACTACCATTCAGAAGTTTGGAGTTAATGTTTTTTTACGAAATCTCTTATGCTCACTAAGGCTGCATTTATTTGATTAAAATGCTGTAAAATAGTAATACAGTTGAAAATAACTGTTTGCTGTTTTAATGTATTTAAAAATGTCATTTATTTCTGTGTTACAAAGAATTTTCCGCAGCCATTACTCCAGGCTTCTGTGTCACATGGTCCATAAGAAATCATTCTAATATGCTGATTTGGTGCTCAAGAAACATTTCCTATTATCAATGTTGAAAATTGTGATGCTTCTTACTTTTGTTGTAAAGAAAAACATGTATTTGGAATAAAAATATTTGTAATATTCTAAATGTAAATGCTACTGTGAATTTTGATACATTTGAAGTGTCCTTGCTGGATAAATGTATTAACTATAGAAAAATAGTTATTGGCCCCAAACTTGGTAGTATAATCATTAACAAAGCTATTCAGTGGGTATTTTGTAGTCGGTTAGAGTAAGCAATATTTCAGAAGGTCTTGTGTAGTCATTCTAGTCATAAAAAGCTTTTTTTGGTTTCAGTCAGCCCATGCTTCTCACATCCCACCTCTCATTGGATGCAGAACCCAAAAGGTGGCTGTTTTATCATGTCTCCATGGGGCCATTCACACCCCTACTGTATGCTTGTATCCATAGATTAAACTCATAGAGGCAGAGTTAATGCAGCTGACAAAGCTGGAGGTTAAGAGGAGGAATTTGGACACTGAGAACCTGCAGGTACGTAGCAGCAGTAGATGATGTGGGTGGTTTCCTGTCAGTGCTTCATCATGCTGTGGAGTGTAGAGCAGAGTAATGATGAGTCTGTCATCGCACATCACTTCTCTTGCTTGTTTTTACATCTCTCTTTCTCTCTCAGATTACTTGGTCATTTCATCCCATTCCTGTTTTATATATCATGCTCACACCACCTCTATGAGTTATCATAGCATTCTGGGAGTATGAATCCTTCATGTGTGTGTGTGTGTGTGTGATAGGAGGTGCTGGCTGACCAGAGGACTGCTCTGACTGACCTGCTGCAGCAGTTACTCAAACAAAAGGACCAAAGGGAGGAGGAGCTCAGGATGGTTTTGGTGAGTGATTCTGGACCAACTTCCTTGATTTCTCAAAAGAGTCACAGGAAATTGGATCAGTTCACGGAAACATTTGACATGCTTCAGTCATTGTTGGAAAAATCACATTTAGGTTACGTAGATATTGTCTGAAATTATAATTTTAAATTTGGTGTAAATGTGAATGGAAAAATATCATCATAATGCACATATTAAAGGGGTCATATGATGCTATTTTCAAAGGTCATTATGTTGTATATTGGGTGTAAGAGAATATGTTAGCATGCTTTAATGTTCAAAAAATGCATTCATTTTCACGTACTGTTCATTATTGCAGATCCTCTATGTAGTCTTTCTAAAATGCTTTGATTTCTACAAAGCCTCTCCTTCGAAAAGCGCAGTGTGCTCTGATTTGCTACTTGAGCGTCCAGTGTGAAGCAGAACACGTAGTGAATCATGTTTGTTATCTTTTCGCCACCAGTTATAAGCAGAGAACAGAGGATACTATGTTTGTAAACATAAATCCATCTCTGTCTGCACTTGTGGTCGTAGGAACGACAAATAATATGTTACTCTACACTTTACCAAACTCCACATTTGAACAGTCAATAGCAAATTATAAAACATACTTACGGGCTCTGATTCAGAAGCTCCAGATTGTCCTAGCAAAGTTGGAATTGCCCCATTTTTTTAGAAAGAGCCTTTCTGCACAGCCGGCCTTGTACTCCCCTAGGTTCAGGAAACTTTGCTGCACACACTCGAATATTTGGGTTGTACTGTTCTGGAACAGTGTTGTGAATAAATGTTAACCACTGACTCCTAATTGCATCCACTTTCGAAAGGCCAAAAAAAGTGTTTTTGCTGTCGCATAGAAACACAAAGCATCTCCACAACATGGCGGCAACAACACTACTGTGATACCACAGTAACCACGCCTTCATTCGTTGCGTATCCATTTGAGTGGCATTATGCAAATATTTCCACATAGTGATGTAGATATGTGAGGGAGAATTCAATCGAGGCGTTTTTGGCCGGTCTGGATCAGCGTTCTCTTTTAGATAGAAAAATTCCTTTTGTGGGAGACTTTAAGCTTTGTAACTTTGCAGATTTTATATATGCACAAAAATCTACAAAACACACTAAAGAAAAAGGAAAACATGAAAACGCATCATATGACCCCTTTAATATCAGAAGAATACATGTTATTTAGCCTTTTAAAAAAGTAAAATTACTTTTTATATAATAGTTAAACACATTTATTTATTTAGTTCTGTTCTAATTTTATTTGATTGCCATGCATTGTGTTTTGCTGCTTAATTTCTGTAATTCGTTGGACATATTATTATCTGAAAAATACACATTAAATCTAACAGCCTTTAAAAAAACAGACCAGTTTGAAAAACCCTGCATTATACCTCACTGATGTGGAAAAAATTACGTCAAATTCTGGCATGGTAGTCTCCACTAAGTAAACAAGCAAGCAACATAGTATTGAATTTGCGTAGGACTTTGATAAAAACTACAGATGCTTATGTATGATTCTTGTAATTTGTAAGCTATGGTGCTGAGGATTTTTTGTTTTTTTGCTCTTCAGGTGGAGATGGACCAGAAAAGTGAATCCAATCAGCAGAACTACTGGATGATCCAATATCAGAGGCTCCTGGATGCCAAACCTCTGTCTCTGCGGATGCAGGTTAGAGCAGCTCTCCTACAGGCCTAAAGATCCTGGGTTTAAATCACAAAATCACGGACACTCTGCTGACCTCTGTTTTCTCCACAGGAGGCAGCTGTGGATGGGGATCTGGGGAATCTGCTGTGTAAACTCTCTGCTCAGCACTACCTGCCAGTCATAGCTCACCACAGAATCACTGCTGAGGCCTTGCGACACATGACCACCAAAGACCTTAGGAAGGTCTGTCACCATTCCTTATGTGTTTTACCACACAGAAGTTTTATAGTAGTATTTAAGTGTGTCTCTTAAGAATTTGTCATCACAGGTTTATGTCCATTAAAATCGTTTCTGTTTTATTACAGTTGGGGATTAATGAGGTTGGCGTGCAGAAAGCTCTTCTCCACTGGGCCAGAGAACGCACTCTGTCTGACCGTAAGAGCATATATTTTCAGTCAAGGACATAATTAGTAGACATTTGTGAATTCTGCTCAGTGTTGTTTTAAGTTGTGATTGAGGGTATCAAAACATGTTTGTCCCTTCAGCATTTCCTAAAACTGCAAAAGAGAAGCAGGAAGCTGGTCCATCCACTCCAAGTGCCCCACTTCAACAGCAGCTCACTCCTCCACTGACCCCCAACACCCCCCTCACCCCCACTGCCCCAAGTCCTGATAGATTTAGCAGTTCCGAGTGTGTGGTGTGCATGGAACATGAGGTAAGGAAAAAGATTATTATAATTCTCAATTCAATTTGAAAATATTTTTAAAAGAACGTTTGTTTGAAATAGAAATTCTTTGTAACAATGTAAGAGTTTTGCTTTCAGCAGCTTTGAAAGAAACCATAATTTCCTCTCCTGTTCTGTTTTGTGTCACAGTCACAGGTGATCTTCCTGCCGTGTGGGCATGTATGTTGTTGTCAGACTTGCAGCAATGCCCTGCAGTCCTGCCCTCTGTGCCGTGGCTCTATATCTCAGCGCGTCCGTCTTTACCACGGCTGAAGATGGAGAGCGTCCTTCCGTGGTCAGCATCATACATCATGTGTCGTTGTTTTTCCTTCCTCCCATTTGCTGCATGAAATCATAGTATGTGAACCTTCAAGCACTTTAGAACATACTGGATTTTTTCTTCCACTCCTACTTCAACTACTAGCCAATCAAAAAGGAACTTATACAGCAAGATCCAAGCTTCCAATGGGAAGTTTTATTGTTCATCATAATCTAGTCACTTTCCAATAAATTAAAAGCAAGAAAGTATTTGTAACTCAAATCTAATAGGATGAATGTGGTGAGCTTTAGTATCGCCCTTGATGTACCTACTCTAAGCACTTGTGCCTCTTCTGTATTTGATGTCAACTCAGCCCCCCCCCTCCCCCACTACATTTTAAATATCTGCATGTTCTCTATAGTAAAGCTAAATCTTCATTCACTCACCACAGTCCGCCCTATGCCCTGCCCTCCATGTTATTCTAGCGTCATCGTAGTACAGTAAGATCAAATTTATCACCATTCAGGGATGTTCACACCAAAGGTGATAACTGTAATTATAAAGTTTTAATCATCATTCTAATTTTATGAGAATTGGGTTATCACTCCACAGCTATAATGATAACATCACAGAGGAACTATATAATTAGAATCATTATCACAACAATTTTTTCCAACTGATGAACAGCAATCAGAATCTGCCTTACTTGAACATTTAAAGTGGAAGCTGACATAACTTCAGCACACACTTATAATAAACAGAACGTGGCTGTCCGTAGGTGTGGTTGCTAATACGGTTATGATTATAGTTAGCCTTATCCTTACTGTTCTCTGTGTGAATGGGCCTTTACCCTGCAGTTCCAGTAGAGAGTATTTTAATACTTCAACCAATTATGTTAAAGTCATTTTTAATTTTCATTTTTAGTGTAAGATTTAAAATTTCAGTTTAAATGTGACTCTTTGAATAAATTATAATTTACAGAACAGAGCCTTATAAAGACTTCAACATTGAAATATTTTGAACTGACTTTGCAACACAGCATAATTGGAAATTATAGGTTGAAACCTTTCTGAAGGCACTGTACTTGCTGTATAATGCTCCAAACATTCATCCTAACAAATGCACTGTCAGTCCTTTTACACTGTCGACTGTCCAGTTTCAGCAACTTCAAATATTGCACACACGCAATAGTGTTTCCTAAATCTGTGTACTTCTGTGAACCTCTCTTCGTCCAAGTGCTCTTATATGCAAGTCTGCTTCTCACTGAACATGCACAGAATGAAAAAAGAACTTAATCTGTCTGTAAATAAAACAATATTCATTTAATTTCTTATTTCAAGAAAGGAGCTTTAAGTGTTTATCAGCATGATAAATCACATCACAAACTTTTAATCCGAGTGCTTTGTGTGATAGTTATGCTTTATGGATCAGACTGGACAAATAGTATTTTATTTGCTGTGGATCTGTAATTTAAGAAAGAAAAAAAACTATGAAAGCATCACAATGCTTAGTAGAATGTGTAAAAGGAGTTACTGTAGTATAAACTACCTTCTGATGGCAGGTTATTATTAACTTATATACACACTGTAGTCCTGCTCTTGTTTTATGTCATAAGAACTGATAAAGTTTCTGGTCATTTTATACAACACAAATGACACTTTATCTGTGATGACAAAGTGAGATTGAATCTCTATGTTACATTCATTTACAATATATGTGCTGCCATTTCATGTTTTAATTTGTCGTCTATATATTCAAAATAAAATGTAATTTGTTTTTAGGTTTTATAATTGTACCCAACCAACCACATCCATTGAAGTGCTGCCTATTAATTTTTAAGTGTTATCACACCTGTCAGGCCTCTGCTAAATAAACCTGCTAGACAATATGCTCTAGTGTCCTTTTATAATTAAAAGGTGTATTTTTGCAATAGCATGACTGTTCAGATACATTTATTTATATATAAAATATCATAATTGTTAGTTAACAATTGTTAGATTTTCCATTTACTTATTACTCCTTGCCTAGTGTCATTTTTATTTACATGTTCAATAAATCAATATTAGTCCACAATTCCAGATATGTCTGAAATGTCAAGCCCAGAAAGGTGATTAGATTAGTCTTGATTTTTCAATATTTTATTAGGGGTGGCACAATACCATTTTTTCAGAAACGATCCCGATCCGATATCAAAGGTTCTGAGTATCGGACAATACCGATCCGATACCAGCACCGTTTTTTTATTTATTTCTATACCTCAGTGTGTGTTGACCTGATCATCACTCTTTTGTGTATTACACACAATCTACTAAATATAGACAACTTAATTATAAAGAAAAATAACAAATAAAAAAATATATAATCATAATCTATGAGAAAAATACTATTATAAACTAGGTTAGTGGATAATTCAGCAGCAAAAGTTACGCTACAAAAATGATGTTCACAATAATTTTATAAAATCTAAACATTTGGAGAAAAAAACATTTAGTGGGGGAAAAAATAAAAGTAAATAGGTGTAATCTGGTAAAATGTTACACATTGCTCTTTGTATTGTAATATACATTTATGAAAAACAAGTAAATATAATTATATATAAATATATGCAATAAATTAAATACATTTCTTTTACATTTATAGCACAGTAATGAGGCAGCAACATATGATAGATAAGACAGAACAAGAAAGGCTATAAACAATCTTTCATTGCGCAAAAGTATTATAACATGAAAGGCTCAAATACAGAGCGGCACGAAGCGCTTACGCGCATCCCGTGCGCAGAATGATGCGCTTGAAGCAACACGGAGTCACAGCACGCAGCGCTCCACATAGAAAAGTTCAAAGATACTGATGCATAGTGTATTAAAGGGGTCATATGATGCGATTTAAATTTTTCCTTTCTCTTTAAAGTGTCACAAGCTCTTGGTGCAACGCTCCTTCGTCGAATCCGCCAGCCGCGCCGTTCCCAAGCCCGCCGGCCGTTCCTCACTCAAGCCGGCCTCCGCATACTCTAGGCCACGGCTCACTCTAGGCCTCCGGCCTCCGCTCATTTGTGAAAGCGAAACCACTTCGTTTGGTCTTCCAAAAGAGGACACGACTAGAAATCAGTGGTTAAGTTGTATTTACAACACTGTTCCCCCTTTAATGACTTAAATACTCATCTGTACCTCACATTAAACTATGGAACGGTCTCAGAACACTTGAAATATAGTGCACGGAAACTTTACGGTGCTTTATAATGTTTTTGTGCTTTTCGTGGGGCTTAAAAAACCACAGAATAGTATACACACTATATCGGATTTGGATCGGTCTCGTCTGACCGATACCCCGATCCAGCAGAAAATGCCAGTATTGGAGCGATACCGATCCTGAATATCAGATCGGCGCACCCCTATATTTTATAATTATAAATAAAACCCAAATACTAAATTAGATAATGTTCTGAAAGAAAAATGTTCAAACATACTCAAGCAAATATTACATTTATGTGTATCTAGTTAACTTTACTTAACTTGCAACCTTGTTAGTCATATGCAGTCAGGAGGACGCCGTTGTTATGGGTCAGAGTTCTTCCAGTTGAATGACTGAAGAACTGCCTGCTTTGTATCATTGGGAAAGGATCAGCTGCCCATTGATTGGACATTATTTAGCCTCCTTAGCTGTGATTGGACAGTACCAATTCACCTTTAGGGTCTCAATATGTGAACCAATGCCTACAATGCGACTGCAATATGCAGGTGTTCTGATCTACCGATTGTTCTGTTAACATAAATACTTCCTTTTTAATGTTGGCCTTTTCCCTCTATTTCATTGTTTTCCTTCTGCATGTTTTCCATTTGCAACACACAGTAGACAAGTACTCTTCCTCTGCTTTATCTTCATCTACGTCTGATTCAAGCTCCCAAGGTTCTGAGTGAAGTTTCCTGGTGATATTCTACAAAGGAAAAGCAGACATCAGCAAGACCAGAAATCATTATCTACATGGTCATCAAACCTCGACCTGATTGGTTGGACAGTACCTTGATGGTGTTTTGGAGAATCTCGAGCACTGTGTCCACTGTAAGATTCCTGCAAGTCAAACTCTGTCCTGAGAGACTGAAACACTCCATTCATCACTCGTTTCACCTGCACCAGAAACACCAGCTCAGTTTCAGGTTTAGACTTTACTATAAAAAAATAAGAGCATTTTAACCCTCAACTGTCAAACTGCTTTTTATTATTTTGTGATGTCTTATTTAGATTCTCATTTTAAAATATATAAAATAAAGGTAAATAGAAGATTAAAGGGATTCTCCACCCAAAAATGAAAATGCTCTCATTTACTCACCCTCATGCCATCCTAGATGTACGTATGTATATGATTTTCTTGATGCTTCAAAAACCATGGGAAATGAACATGATGGTAATCCATACGACCCCAGTTGTTGAATCAGTGTCTTCAACTTCAACTTTTTTTTAAACCTGCAAGCCTTCCATCCAACTGGACTCACAAAGACTGATTATTTTTTCAAAAATCTTTGTTTGTGTTCATTTGAAGAAAGAAAGTCATACACATCTCTGACAACATAAGGGTGAATAAATGATGATAGCAATTTCATTTTTTGGTGGAGTATCCCTATAATAAGTTAATATACCTGCTTCATGAGTGGTTCAGTGGAGTCTCTGGCTTTTTGAGCTTGATAAAGAGATGTAGGATCTCCTGCTGACTTCTCTGATGCTGTTCCTCCTGCTCCAATAAAAAGCGCTCCCGCTGTACCTGCCACTTCCTCTTCCTGTCTGACAGAGAAAACAGTATGATGCTTGAATACACTTATTGAAGTATTAATCAGACAGGTTAAAGCCTTTTGTTTACACTCATATCATACACACCTGATCCAGATTCTCCTTTTCAGCCCTCAGATCTTGCATCTCCTCATCCATGTTTTGTATAATGGCTTCCATCTCTTTGCACTTCTGCTTCTCTGCCCTCCACCGCTGCTCAGACTGTTCTCCTTGCTTCACAAGTTCTAAAAACACACATTATCTAGACCAGGGGTCATCAACAATGATGACTTGTTCCATAATTCTTATTCATGAACAACTGGAAAAGTCATGGGGCCTTTGAATATTGTTGTGAAAAATGGGAGACTTGGAGTCAAAAAGGTTAAGAACCGCTGCTTTAGAAAAATCTTATTTTAATGTGCTAGTTTAGGATTTTTGTCCCAATCAAAACCACACAGCTGCGCCACTTTTACGGTCAAAAAGTACCACAGATGTTAAGTAGAGTTCAAACTTGAATGAAACGCTGGGATCCCCCTCCACCTGTGCCTCCAGAAGGCTGATCTGAGCACAGTGATTGTGTTTGCCTGAGTTCAGCCTGAATCTCTGTCACCCTCTGCTGGAGATTCAGCACATCCTGCTGCAGCTGACAAGCCAATGCCCCAGATAAATGAACCTGAAAGTGAGAGAAAAGAGATGTTTAAGACATTTTCCTAACCACACCATTCACCAGGACACATCTACAATAAGATCAAAATGGAAACACGACAACCTATTAAATATAAAATAAATAAATGTATAATATACTGAGCCAATAAACCAACAGAGCATAATTTAGCAAGTCCACGTGTCTGTTGTACCTTTTCCTGTTCAGTCTGAAGGCGGCAAGTCTGGTTGTGTTGCTGCTCCATATACATAAACCAATTTGTTGTGTGTCAATGTATGGGTTTCCTGTTTTTAAAGGGCTTTTTTGCCTTTAATCTGACTGGAAAGTAGGAAATTGGAGTGTGAAGAAAGGGGTAGGGTACACCTCTTTGAGCTTCTTTTGAGCTTCTCCAGAACCTCCTTTTTCAGACACATACGCTCCTAAAACACAAATGCCACTGAAAATGCTATTTATTTGCATTTAAACATAACAAAGATGATCCTTATCCTTGAATCCAAATCTTGTGTAGGATCATGTTTGTCTCTAAGGACACAGAGGAGAGTCTGAAAGAGAAGTGACCCTCTTTTTGCAACTCATCCACCCGAAAACAATAAATCAAATCTCATAAGAAAAGAACTAATAAAAAAATCTTACTGCACAAATATACCTTGCAGGTCAGTTGGTCCATCCTGTGTGCCACCTTTTCAATAGCCAGCAGAATTTCTGCATTATGTTGGTGAGCGTCAGACATCAAGAATGATGCGATATCAGGTGCTATTGAATACAAAATGTTTGCATTTAGTGAAAAACATTTAGTGACAGCATGCATTAATTAATAAAATGACACATTTCAGCAAGTATTGTACAGAAGTAACAGGCTCAGATCTTACTTTGATATGGAATTTGCTGGGATGGGTAGATTGAGGTAAACGAGTCCAGCTGTGTTGGAAAATTAGGATTTTGTCTGAAGAAATATGGCTGTTGATTGAAAAAAAAAAAAACTATTATTATTATCATTATTATTGCAATACTGTTTTCTCTTTTAGTATATTTTAAAATTTAATTTATTCTGGTTATGCAAAGCTGAATTTTCAGCAGTCATTACTCTAGTCTTCAGTGTCACATGACGCTTCAGAAATCATTCTAATATGCTGATTTGGTGCTCAAGAAAAAAATTCTTATTATCAATGTTAAAACACTGCTGCTTAAGATTTTTCTGGAAACCATGATACATTTTTTCAGGATTTTTTTTTTTTTGATGAATAGAAAGTTCAAAAGAACAGCATTTATTTGAAATAGAATTTTTTGTTCCAATGTCAAACACTACTCACCTGAAAGCCTTGAGTAGTGTTTGAGTCTGCTTGTGGTGGCAATGCTTCCGGTTTCTGAGCATCATCAGGCTGATACAACGCTACCACAAAGACCAGGACGTGAGAACAAAGATCCAGTCAGCTCTAATATTAGGAAGAGTTAACTAATATTGAGCAGGTGATTATTTGTGATTGTTTTAAACATACAAGATGGAGAACTGCAGGGCATTTGTG
>NW_015542476.1:869665-870269 GCF_001515605.1 Sinocyclocheilus anshuiensis
AAGGGATCACAAATCATTCCACTGAGAGACATAATGGGGTTTATAGTTGCACTTTTACTTCACAGGCCATTCAGGAAACAAATCTGAGATTTAAATAGCATTACGATCATATACAGTATATGTAATGTAAGCAACCTTTCCAATCCTCCTGACCTCTGTTTCTGAGTCGCTGGGGTCAGGCTGAGCTGGAATGGCCCCAGCGAGAAAGGGAAGCATAGGTTGACCCATCTTGGCTATACGTGAGATCAGTTTGGCTTTGGAAGCATCTGAAGTCTACAAGAAAGAACAAATATAGCTGGAGCTTCAGCATTTTAGCCACTTCAGGCACATGCCATCTGTCTAAATGTTAAGGAAAATATTACTCACCGTCAGGCATTCGGATTTTACTTTCCCCTTAGGAGCTTGGTCTCTGAATACAAATGATCAATAACTTGTATAAATTCATAAGAATCAGTTTACGAATGTGAGTCTTTAAGTCACTTAATGAAAACACCCGGATAACAAAATCTTTATATTTTGACCTTTCCATATGTATAACGCATTAAAAAGAAAAATCATTGTATTGATTTTTTTTGTCGTTTTCTAGTGTTTTACTATATATATA
>NW_015542476.1:870353-879701 GCF_001515605.1 Sinocyclocheilus anshuiensis
AGTTGCTTTGGATAAAAGCGTCTGCTAAATTACTAAATGTAAATGTATATATACAGTATATATATATATATATAGTTTAGTTTTAATATTTTTTTTTTTCCTGAAAAAAATAAATAAAATCTTATCTCACACAATTCAATTAGTTTTATGGATGCATTGATTTTTTTCACAATGAGAAATAAGACAAAAATACTTAAGATTACATTATATTTTTTGAAGATGGAATAAACTGTAAAGTTAAAAATATCAACAATTGCAAAGGTTAACCTGTCTGTACACACATCTGTATCTCTGACCAACTGGCTGGTGTTCTCTTCTCTCCGAGTGTCTGAACAGGTGTTTGGAGATGTACTGAAGGTGTCAACTGATCCCCGACTATGTCTGTCTTTGGAGAATTTAACCTACATGTAGGTCAATATACAAATAAAAAACGAGTTAGAGAGAGAGATTAGAGATGTTTACAGGTATATTAAATTATATTCACGCTGTCAGTGCCTTACTCTATGAATCTCAACATCAAAGACCAGAGTGCTGTTTGCTGGCACATTCTTAAGGATGCCCTTTGACCCATAACCCATACTAGGAGGGACGATAAGGAGCCGTCGACCTCCTTTCTGCATACCAAGCATCCCATCCCTGTAAGAAAAGGCAACATAAGACCTTGATGGCACAACAGCTGACAGAACCAACATTTTTTTTTTGCTATACTTTTCTTTAATATTCATTTTAATGCATCATTGTGGTCACGGTCATATGATCAAGAGCTGCTCACCGTCAGAGCGTTGTCTGCTCCAAGCTTTACTCGCTGCAGCTTTTCTTTGCCCAGATTGGAATCAAATACCTTAAAAAACAGACAGAGACACTGAACTTTCACATTTATAGATCTCCAACTGCACAGCAAACATGCCAGAAGACTCATTTAAACTGCCAGTGACTTGCATTGAGCTGTGACTAATCAACAGGAATGTGCACAGTGAGCTTCTGTGTGCTACATGTGCTCAACTACAATTTAAGAAGTAAAAAAAAAACACAATCTGTACATTTAGGAAAAGTATTGAAGTATTGTAAATGATTCCAGAAACTTCTCTAGAATTAAAAGATGCTATAAATATTTTAACATTTATTTAATCTTTATATTTTGATACAATGTAATTTGTCTGTTCAATACCAAAATACCAAATAACAATCACAAAGTTGAAAATAATCACCTGTCCTAGAGAATGTTTGTGTAAAAGCCATCCAGAATAGGCCACCTCCACTGTGTCCCCAACATCAACAGCTTGACCTTCTCCTAGGACCAGGTCCTGAGTGACCAGAGAGTCTGATGAAGCCTCACTGTTCCACTGGGCCACGCACACCTCAGAGAAACAGGCTCAGAGGTCATTTCACCAAATACACAGTCAATCTGTAAAATTTACAAATGTTTGCATTATAACAATTTTGCAGAACCCTGGCGCTTTGGAGTAAACAAGAGGCACACTTTGAGAAACAGAATAATTTATTCCAAAACCAGAATTTTCTTAGAATGCATCCATCTTTCTTAAACAAACAATTCAGTTTAAGTATTACCTCCTTACAGAACTCAGGCCAGGACTTTTCTGAGTAAAACATTAAAGACATCATAGAAAGTGACATAGTTACAGGGCTGAACCTGTGGACAGGTGTAAAGAGCTGATGAGTGCAGCATCTAACAAAACAAAACACAATAGAATAGAATAGAATAGAATGAACACTCACTGAGGACAAATCCACGATGGATTCTAGCTTTAGTGATCTGCTTTTGCTTACTGCCATACAACAGAATCTTGTACTGTAATTGCAGATAGAAAAGAATGACAAATACATAAAAAAGGATGACATAAAATATGTGCATAAGCTTCTGTTAATTAGCTTCTCTCACCTCTTTGGTGACATGGTTTCCTAAAACAGCAGCTATCTTGCCTTGCTTCACATATTGTCCATTCACACTGGTGATCAAAGCTCATTTAAGAAATGTGTGAACTAATGCTAATTCAAAGTCTCGTAAATATCTTTGAATTGCCATATTTATACTAACAAGCTGAATGCATGAACAGCTGTAGCAAACAGCACAGCTGGAGCACATGGAGGAGGGACAGGCTCCTGAGGAGGCAGGCCTTAAGAAAAACACTGATTGAAACATGAGCAATTATGTGCCTTAGGGTTCAAAATGATCAAAACATGAAATACCTAATACCTAATACCTCCAGCTGTGCACCTAATATGGCGCAGGACTTCTTTATATTTATAACAAGTCCATAGTTGAGTGCAGTGGTTTTTACACAATATACACACAAATTACACACACACACACACACATATATATATATATATATATATATAAAACATTAGACAGACCCAAAGAAGACAACAGTAAATGGCAAAAACATTGTTATGCACAAGAACAAATTAAGATGAATATCACCTCAGCCAAATCTAAACAGAATTTAAAAGACTTCATATTTATTAAAAGCATGTTAATGTGCAAATTTACAACATTGAACAAAGAACAAATGAAACCAATGCTTTGCAAATGTCACTTTTTACATTATGGCATTAAAAAAAAAATTTTTTTGTATGATTACAATGAAGAGTCACATGAGATTTTTTTTTAAATCACAGGTTCACAGCACATACCGGGTACATTTTCTGTACTGAGAAGAACTCATTACAAAGAAAACACAAATCAGAAATACCTGTTGACAAACCTAACTGATTTTTTGTTTTGTCTGTTTGAACAAACTGAATGCCAAAACACATAATTATACAAAAAGTTAAGAATGATCATTTAGTGTTAAGGCTCATTAAAGACAGCGGTCGAATAGAGTCCAGACTGGTCTGGTCAAATACTAAATAAAAATCTCTTCTTAAAATTCCTGTCCTTTTGAGTGCTGTTGTAAACTCAAATGTCTTAACTGAACTGGTCAAAGATCAAGTCTAACTGACAATCATATTTAAAGCTTGGCTTTGGGCGTCTGTTCTAGGAGGGTCTTGATGTCTAACAGAGCGTCCTCTAGTGCTTGGGCCAGACGTGCTGCGTTTGTGTCCTGGCAGCTGTTGAAAGCAGAGACTGCAAAGTTAATGTGGGTATCCATGGGATTGTAGCACACACCATAACCGTCTGGAACCACTGGGCCGAAGCACATCACACAGTTGGTTTTAGCTGGCACCTGGGAGAGTAGAGTGGAAAAATTACAAGTACAATTCAATCTTATGTAAAATCATGAATTTTACATGATCTGATGATTTTAGTTTTACAGCAATATAATTTTAGCAGATTTGAAGAGCCATTGTTGGCTTATCATTACCAACAATGAGTACAGTTAATGGTACAGTACATGCATTGCTCTTCCTGTTAAACACAATGCAAAGGGTTTGTTTTGAAAATAAGTGTTTATTAACATGCTGTGACGAGTGGGAGCGGGGCCGAGAGCCGTGGGAACGGAGCGAGGCCGGTGGAGTAATTGATAATGAGCGACACCTGCACCACTCACCGATCTCGAGTCCCACGGAGGAGCTCCGGAAGGATAAAAGGAGGAGCTACGACAGTGAAAGACGAGAGAGGACCAGGCCTGGACTTTATTTTGTGTTTTGTGTGCGGCAGTCGTCCGCGAGGGGCTGCCGCTTTACTTTCATTTTGTGTTTGTTTATTTTATTAAAGTTTTCTTTAAATGTTCGCCGGTTCCCGCCTCCTTCTTCCTGTGACTACGAACTGTGTTACACATGCACTTCAGTTTCACTTGTGACCTCTGACCCTAGTCCAGAGAGCTCTGTTTGACAGTACCTGGCTGGTGGAGAGGTTGAAGTGCAGTACCACAGCATATGAGGTATCCATGAATATCTCTGGCAGGGCTGCCAGGTCCTCAATAGCCTGCAATTTCAGTCCGAGCAAATGTCTGTCGATGGCTTGACCTCGGATGGCCTACGCATCCACACATAGAATAAAGAATGTGGAATTTATTTGGTGCAGATCAATAATGACTTACAGCAGAAACACAATGGTGATCAACTGAACATCACTAGCATGCATTTACTCACCATGTCTGTGTAAGCTCTGTGTGCTTTAACTGCTTTGTCTAGCAGAGCCACTTTCTCGGTGTTCTGTCGATCAAAATGAGATTTTCTTTCATGCTGGATCAAATTTACAAATGCATTTGGAAAATAATAGGATGATTTTGAGATTGATAATCAAAAAGACGAGCTACAAAGCAAAACATTTATATAGTATTTACAGTGATTATGTAAACTACTGTTCAAACGTTTGGGGTTGAGAGAAGTCTCTTATGCTCACCATTTTATAAAAAATACAGTAAAAACAGTAATACTGTGAAATATTATCACTATTTAAATGAACTGTTTTCTATTTCAATATATTTTCATTTTAAATGTATTCCTGTAATGGCAAAGCTGAATTTTCAGCATCATTACTCCAGTCTTCAGCATAACGTGATCCTTCAGAAATCATTCTAATATGCTCATTTGGTGCTCAAGACACGTCTTATTATCAATGTTGGAAACAGTTTTGCTGCTTAATATTTTTGTGGAAACCTGATGCAGTTTTTCAGTATTCTTTGATGAATAAAAAGTTCAAAAGAAAACATTTTAAATAGATTTTTTAAAACAATGTCTTTACTGTCACTTTTGATCAAATTAATGCTGACTAAATAAAGATATTAATTTCTAGAGGTGACCGTACATGTTTGGCTGGGTCATCCATGGCCTTGACGAATTTATCAGAGTCAATGGACGTTGAGCGTATAGTGTCGGTTCGGCCCAGTCTGAACATGCGGAGGGAAGCGCTCTCATAGGTGGGACAACAGCGCTTGTAAATCCTGAAACAATGAGTCTGTGAATCAACTGAAAGCTAAACTGATCATTAACTTCCTAATACCAACAGAAGGATGCTACAGTTAAGAAATAAATAGAGCAAATACCATTAATGGCAGTGCTGGTGAAGTTTACCTGTAGTACGCCAACTGGAGAGCCATCTGAATAAAGGCATCAGGGCTCATCTTCTGTGACTTTGGGAAATCTTTGCCAAAATGGGAAAACACACTGACTTTCATGTCCAAGTCATGTGCCATGCTGCAGAGAAGGAGAAGAGAAACCCTCAAACTTTCAACATTTAACATACTGCCATGTTGTTTGTCCAACAAAACAGTCAATCGAAATGTTGGTAATGCAAAGAGTGAGTGGAATATCTCAATATCTTACATGTTCATGTTTTGTTTGGCCTCCTCAATGTCCTTTTTGATATCTGGCGTGATGTGGAAACGAAGCTTCTGAGGCATACGCAGCGGGACCATTGGGGTACGGACCATCTCTGACTTCTTCCTGTATAAATATGAGGTAACTCTTAGCTGCGTTAGCCATGCTTACAATCTAGCCATGGGCAAACAGCTTCTCCACTGTTAATCTTACATGTATTCCACCACATGGTCGATCAGAGACACGATAGGAGGGCCCTCAGCGGGGGCGTGTTCATAGATCAGCCCGCATGTCCCGTCCTCTCCAATAATAAACTAGAAACAGTATTAATCATAACTAGAGATGCACCAATTGCAATTTTCTTGGCCGATTCCAATTTCCAATTTTTCGGAAGTGTGGCCTGCCGATTACGATTTTCTTTCTAAGAACTATAATTGATAGCACATATACAAACAAAAATCTATGCAAATTTCAATGCAAAAATTATTTACATAATAAAATAAATTATTAAACATTACAATTCCCCCAATCTGGACTAAGTTACAGATTTTCTCTCACTTAAACAACTCTCAAAATAAAGTGCTCTGTGACTGGAAAGAGGAAGAATTGGTTAACTTAAAATAAGTTGCTGTATGTAACAAAACAGATGTCATTTCCCACTATGTTTATAAATGGTCATTTTTTTCCCCTAACCTTATTAAATGTGTCATCTTTCACATCAAATTCTTACTTTGTTTCAATTAATTCAGTTAGAATAATAAGAAACTGTAGAGTTGTTACCATTCAAATGAAATTAGTATTAACAAACTCTATCTTTCCACTGCTGAGGAAACAGAAGCTGCATCTGAAGTGGCATTAGATGCATTTACACAGACAGTTTGATGAAGCTGAGGTGCCATAAATGCATTTACACTGCAAAATTTCAAATGCATAAATAATTTTATAAAATTAAAGTTATACATATTTTTTTAAACAAACAAATAAATGTTGAAAAAATGCAATGATACTTTTAAATATGACTAAACCACCAGTAGGTGGTGGCAAATGTCTGTTTTAATGAGTGAGTCATTTATTCATTAATTCAACCGATTCATTCAAACGGCTGATTCATTCAGAAACGAGGCAAGTCCTTATGAATGGGCCACTGAATCATTGACTCACTCGATTCGTTCAAAAACGTGGATTAATTCAGTAACGAAACACTGCTGTGTGTTGCTCGGAGACACAAAACAGTTCTGCTGTGGCTTTGATCGGAACTATTCTCGTCAGCGAAATTGAACAAAAAGCAATTTTCAATCAATTTTGTCACTTAATTTTAACTTCTTGTTTATTGAAATACTATGGTATAAAATCAGTGTCACATTGCAGTCGTGTTGATATTGATATTTGGGGAAACATCATGGCCGTATAATGCTGCTTACCTAAATCATATTTTGTAAATATATATTTTTTTCTACCGCAGTATGCATCTATAAATGGCTATGACGTCATTGCCGGCGCCGCTGGCAATAAAAGGATCGGCTCAGAATCGGCAAGACGTGAGACTGACTGGCCGGTCACCGATCCGGGCCAGTCATGCGAAAAATCATCCGATTCCGATCACTGGCCGATCAATCGGTGCATCTCTAATCACAACGATATCAGGATCTTGTACTTGATACATTTCTAACATTTTATGTGTCAACATCAGTGATTTGGGCTTAATTTCTCAGTGAGAGCTCACACATCAACTCATGGGTCTCTAACCTGCAATGTTTTGTCGAACCAGCGATTTCCACTGTTCCACCTGCTTCCCCCTCCATGCAGCATCTGAACTCCAGCACATGTGCGGTACATGTCATCAGACACACGAGGCATGGGAGCATCCAGACAGACTGTGAAGATACTCTTCTGAATGGCTCTCACAGACTCCTTATTTGTTTTATCTGAAAGTGACACAAAATAAATTAAGAATCACTCTAAATTGAACCCTAACCCTAAATTTAATTTCTTTTAATGAACTGAAAGCCTGTAGAACAGCATCTATTTAAAATCGAAATCTTTAATATTATATCTGTAAAATTATAAATGTCTGATCAATTTGTCCTGGCTGAATATATGTATCAATTTCTTTCAAAAAATAAAAAACTATAGTAATCCCAAACTTTTGAACTGTAGTGTACATTATATATAGCTTATCAAAGTTTCAGTTCCTAACACTGAAGACACTAATATGTCTAGCTAAAAATAAAAAGTGTTGGCAGTGGCCACCCTTGATGAGGTTGTTGTAAGCTTTGCCCCAGCTGTTGCGGTGGTTGGAGGTGAGGATGCCAATAGGCTCTTTGTTGGTCTGTAATGAGGAGTTCCAGATCTTCTCCAGCTGAATGTAGATCTGGTCTATGGTCAGTGGCGTGCCGTCACTGTTGTATACATCCAGCACAAAGAACTGCATAATGAGAAAAAAAGAACAAGATAAAAAGACGCTTCACCATCAAGTAGTAAGTTGCATGGTACTAACAGATCACAGTCCTGGATGCAGGAAAGTATTATATGTTTTAAAAAAAACTTTTTTAATACAAGAAATGCAAAAGATAAGATTTTTTAAATATTTATTAAATCTTTTTGTACATTTTTTCACCTACTATTGGAAGTTACATTTGGAACAGGGACCAACCTGAAAGTTGTGCACTACAGTGATATGTGTGGGGGGTCTCTTGACCAAGGTGTAGTTCACCACAGTGTCCCTCTTTGTTCCAGGGATCCGGCAGGATGAGAGCACCTGATAGTACTGGTTCATACAGAGTGGCTTTCCACCCAGATACTCCACTGGCAATGTTTCACTAATCAAAAAGGAAAGACATTATGTCTGACTTGACCATCTCATGAATTTAATCAATTGTAATAGTCATGGTTATCTAAGAGAACTGAATGACTTATGACTTCACAGGGAAAGTAAGGGATGTGCCACTCACTTGTCAATCATGCTCTTGAAATCTAAAACTCCAGCGATTAATTTAGCAGCATATCTGAGGGAAAAAATACTTTTACTTTCTTACAGTCATTTTGAACAAGCTTAACACCAACATACTGCCAATTAATTATTCTACTATAAATACAGTAGCTCCTGCTGTGCCATGTGCCTTTGGCTTGTCTGACTTATGATACTGACAGAACGCATCTTACTGCTGATCTGTGGCCAGTTTTAGCAGTCATATGTGAAAGCTGTCATTATAGTTAATGTGGGGAGGCCAGCACTTTACTGAGAGCAACAGTTCGTACTCTCTGAATTGCAACGCTCAACTTGGCAAAAGAGGGTTAGTCTGAATAAAGGTCACCATAGAGGTAACTGAAAACAACTGCCTCACTCTGCAGTAATGCCAGTTAAAGGAACTTTAATACTTTGTAAATACTATTCAACGTTCATTTACATGAATTAAGTCCACAGGCAGTGACTCATAGTGGCATTACTGCAGAGAGAGGCAGTTGTTTTCAGTTACCTCTATGGTGACCTTTATTCAGACTAACCCTCTTTTGCCAAGTTGAGCTTTGCAATTCTGAGCTCAAAGCTCAGCTCAAAAAAATCACCAGTATTTTTTACCCCACTAGTAAATATTTTTAATTTTTTTATGTTTTTTAAGCATACATTTAAAACTTTTGTAAGGTTTATACTTTAAACAACAACAAAAAAACTATTTGCCACCAATATTAAGAAAAATAAACTAAATATATGAAATATATCTAAAAACTAATTTTATTATATTTATTTTGACAACTTTGCTTGTCGTATTTTAGATATTTCACTGGAAAACCTATGCACATAAAAAATATTTATATGCTAAAGGGGTGGTTGACTGGGTTTTTTCTAAGCTTGATTGTGTTTATGGGGTGCAGTCTAACAACATTTTATATTTTAAGTAAAATATATTAATAAATAAATAAAATAAAAAAATAAAGTGTATGACTTCAATCAGGGTCATAAATATCTATAAATATATTTATGTTAAAATACATATATAATTTATATTTTAAAGGGGTCATATGATGCGATTTCAGTTTTTCCTTTCTCTTTGAAGTGTTACAAGCTCTTGGTGCATAAAGAAGATCTGTAAAGTTGCAAAGACTAAAGTCTCAAATCCAAAGAGA
>NW_015542476.1:879787-897636 GCF_001515605.1 Sinocyclocheilus anshuiensis
CATACATATATATACATACATACATACATATATATATATATATATACATATATATACATAGATATATATATATATATATAGATATATATAGAATGTTCAAATATAAAAATGTTAGATTTTATGTAAAATATATTAATAAAACATTTAAAATAAATATATTTTGCATAAGCAATTTAATTTGTATATTAAAGGGGTCATGCTATTTTAAAGATCATTATTTTGTGTATTTGGTGTAACAGAATATGTTGACATGCTTTAATGTTCAAAAAATAGATATGTGGGGGCGTGTTAGAACGAGGCGTTTTAGGAGGGCGTGGTTGACTCTTAACTTTTATAAAGAATATCTCTTTGGATTTGAGACTTTAGTCTTTGCAACTTTACAGATCTTCTTTATGCACCAAGAGCTTGTAACACTCCAAAGAGAAAGGAAAAATTGAAATCGCATCATATGACCCCTTTAACAAATAAATAAAGCAAAACATTAAAAAAAATATCATTGTATGACTTTAATCAGTTTCTATTAAGAACTGTCTAGGCATATAACAACACACTTTTAGTTCTAAAGAACAATGTTTGACCAACTAAAAGATGTGTGTTAAAAGTTGTCTATTCCTAACACGTTCTTATATGAATCCACATTGGTCTGACCTCATTTGACCTTGGCGATCACTGAACTCCATACGGGGAAGGACGACCCCAGGACTTGAATGGACAACAACAGGCATCCGGTAGTCTAGGTAGGCTGTCTGTAACCACCAGTCAGAGAGCTAGCAGTGGAAATTATAGAGAGACAATGCGACATAAGAAGAAGCCCTTTAAAAGAGCTAGTCTGGCCGATCACATTGGGCTTCTGTCAAAGCATCACCTAACAAGTTATTACCCAGTTCTCCATCTTCTTCGTTCGCTGTTCCAGACCCTTCTGAAGTCTCTCTCCAACACCGCCCGGCTTCTGAAACTCCTCCAGCAGTTTCCGGGTGTGATTCAGCTCCTCCGGGTCCACGATGGGGGTCAGGGCAGCCAGATAGTATTCGCATGTTTGTTGCAGTGGTGGCACTGGAAGCTTAGGCAGACCCTCCTGGTGGGCCAAGTAGCGACCAGCGATCTGTGTCACTGACACTGGCTTTACCAGGCCGGAGGGTTTCACCATGCCAGCCTTGACCTAAAAATTGTATTACATCTTAGATAATAAAGATACATAGATAATACAGAACTTTTTATAATATGATAATATTATACGTTGGCATTGGTCTCTGTCAATATGTTTTGAAGATATTATCATATTAGTACCCAAAAGTAGTCCTAATAATTTACACAAAATGCACATTAACAAGCTAATATAGCCCAACGTTTATAAATAACTGGAAATGTTATGTGTAGCACTCAAATATAAAACACATGAGTCAGCATTTGGGCTGTCATTAAAAAAACTAAAGAGCTTTATTAGAGACCATTTACACATTCACACGATGTGTTAGGTACCTGCATTAAGTATTTAAGCAACTGTCAGTGAACACTGTTTCTATCACTGCCATAAACTGTGTCTGCACTTCCTACTGTCCTTAGCACTACCGCTACCTAACCATAAACATTCTGAATGTCAGTAATACCCGCCGCTCAGTCTGACAGCTAACGTTATCCTTGTTTATGTCAAATAAAAGATCAGACTATGTTTAAAAACCCGGCCATATGCATTGGTTACTCACCATCGTCCTGGCAAGAATGCCCAACATAACTGAAGTTCACTAAAACGCCCCCAAATCGAGGCTGAGAGGAGGGACAGAAACGACCAGTTGCGGTCAGAGTCCACGGAGCGAGAGCTGCAGAAACACCCTGAGCGCCATCACTGCTGCGCTGCTCCGCTCCGAGTCACAAAAACACACTCCAAGCCCAGCCCCCTTTCGCGTCATCTTTCTGCTGAGCGATCGATAGTTCTCAATAATCTCAGACATTTTATTGATGAAAATAAAGGAGGTAGTCTTTAATCTACTAATTAATTAAAAACCAAATTCGCAGACTCCAAGGTCCAGAATTTAATATCCTAATACTGTTTTTACTGTTCCATAACAACGCAACACTATATGTACTTATATTGTACGTATACTGCATGTACATACTAAATAATAATACATCACAAAAAACTAAAATTATAATTTCTAAATATAAGAAATCCACTGATAATTATTACATAGTTAAGAATACGTCTTTTGTTTCCTTAAAATTAAATCGTGAAATAAAAGTCTACATTTACATATTACGCATGTTACAAATCATACGATAGTCTCAGTAACATTTTCTCACAGCAATTTACATTCGCTGATCAAGGCTTTTAAAAAATGTTTTACGCGAAACTGCGGGTGAGAGTTGAAGGGTCGTGTTTTCATGTTCACAGTAAACATGGCGGAGATTGAGCAGTCGTCAGGTAACTCACATCAATCAAATCTTCATTTAAACACGGATCATTCAAAGGCGACGATACCAGTGATACATCTGCAGATTATACATGTTGTCGTTCAACATCTGAAGGGGGGAAAGGATGTGCATATGTGCAGGAAAAACGCTTAATTGTGGGCTCACCGCGTCTCGTGTAATGAATCGATGAGTGACAGCTCTGCGCTGTGGCGCATATATAGTTTATTACGCATTGTCTGCGAACAGACGACTCGATATTAGTATTTATTTGCAGTATTAGTGTACTTACAATGCTGTTTAAAATATATTTTACTCCGAGTAATGAACATAGCGGAGGAACACATTTAGTTTCAAACTTAATTGGGTAACCTATTTTTACCATAGGAACTTGTCAGCTTTAGAAGTAGCGTGTCGCTTGTTGTTATATTCTGATGTTTGTGTATAATGGGATGATGAAAAGTTTATTTTCTAATGTGTATTCTGGGAACAAACTTTGCATATAAATGTTATTTATTATTTTTGGTAAGAAAACTAGGAACAGGTCCTCTTTAGGACAGTAATATGGGTTCATAGGTTTTCTGATCAGAACCAACTGAGGTTTAGGCTCAGACTTCTATAATATCGGTGGACTTTAGGATATGAAAGAAACCCCTTTGTGTAAGGAAATTATCATAAGGGTGTGTGGATGAAGTAGAAATATATGTATGCAAACAAATTAAAATTAAGTCAGTTGGTTTGCTAAAAAATGTCAAACCACAGAACGTTGTGTTTAGACATTGTTATATGTTTATTTTGATATTTTTTTACTTTAATGGTACCCCAGCTCTTACTAAAACTTCTTTAATCCTTTCTGTCAGATTACCATACAAATGCGGGGAATTATAACCTTATGTTTTGATGATCATTGATTTTACTTTTAAATATTTTTTGGGTCTGGATAAATTATTCTTTTCGGACCAGACATGTCCTTCAACAGTATTTAAAAATAAAATATAACCAGTTGTTAAGTTATAGGAAATGTAGAATTGCAGAATCCACTTTTAACTAAGTTGCTTTTGGTTCTTATTAGTTTCATTATTAGTATTAATATAATTTTAATTTGACACTAAAATTGGATGTGTCCATCATACTTTTCATCTCTTGCACAGGCTCTTCCCATGAGGATGACAAGCCTCCCAATCCTGGTGATTTCAGCTTCATGGTGCCAAAGAAGGAGATCAGCATGGTGCCTGATATGGGCAAATGGAAAAGATCACAGGTATGTTGTACAACCCACTATGAGAGCAGTTTATCTGCTACTTTGAGAGATGGAAAAATAGCTAATTTTCAGTCTCTTTCCCCAGTATCTCTGGAGTTAAAGATAATGTTAGGAATCTTTATTGTTTGACACTTTTTCTTGTGTGGCTTGTTGCAGCAGCAGCACCATTACATCTTAAAGAGACAGTTCTAAAAAATAAAATTCATAAGAACCTCTGCATAGGGCTGGACAATAATTCAATATCAATATGTATCGCGATATAATTTTTTTCAATAACGGTGATATGATTTTTAAACACATTTCCGATATTTCGATATACATTACCAGTTTCCCATACACTGATTTATTTGTGCCGTTTGACTTCGTTGAATAAGATATCAATTTTGGCCATATCGTCCAGCCCTACCTCTGCATTTATTATTCCTATTAAAGATGTAAATAATTACAAAAATGAACATTTCTGGTCTATAAAGAGCTGTTTTATCGTTATATTGAGGGCAGTCTTAACAGTCTTAACATTCATTAAACCCCACTTTGCTTGCATCTGAGCATGTTTCTGTTTTGTGTAAGTAGGCATATGCTGACTACATAGGATTCATTCTGACCCTGAATGAGGGTGTGAAGGGAAAGAAACTTACATGTGAATACCAGGTGTCTGAGGTGGGTCACTGTCCTGCTTTTCTCTATACTGCTGTATGTTGATCTGTATGTAATAGATTAAGTAATTGGTGAAAAATGTTTTGATCATGATAATACAGGTTCATGGATCAGCTCATAGAAACGTGCTTGTATGCTTTTCTTTGCTATTAGACAGTGGAGAAGTTGCTTGCTATGTTGGGAACATTAGATCGCTGGATCGATGAGACGCCACCAGTAGACCAGCCTTCTCGCTTCGGCAATAAAGCTTACCGCACATGGTATGCTAAACTAGACCAGGTAAGCGCCTGTATGAAATCAAAATGGCCTTCTACGTATATGACCAGTGTTTACCTTTATACTGCTTTAATTTGCTTTGGAATCAGTTCTTGGCCAAACATTGCCAGTAACTTTAAGCATACAGTGCCTTCAGAAAATATTCACCATCCATTTGATTATTTCTTCTTCTGTTGTGTTTGTCCAAATTAAAACTGAATTTTTCAGTGCAGTATTTGAATGAGAGGAATTGGTTAAGGTGAATACTTTTTTATGGCAATGTATCATTTCTGTGCTGTTGGTTTGAGGTGAAATGATGTAAGAGTGTTTTGTGTGTGCAGGAGGCAGAGGCTTTGGTCACAGCCGTTCTGCCGTCAGAGCGTCATGATGCTGCTCCAGAGATAGCAGTCTACCTGAAAGAGTCTGTGGGCAACTCCACCAGGATTGACTACGGCACAGGTCTGTGTGGGGATACACAAGAATAAAGGATTATTTTATTTATTATATGTTTGTGCATGTGTGTTTCTCCATAGTTGTCTTTGAAGAGAAATTATATCTTTTCACACTTTTATCTATTACTCCTTAATACATTCAACTGTCACATCACAGAGAATAATAAAGGCAAAACATGAACTACTACAGATTTTTACTTTTAAAACATCAGCTATATTGATTCTTTTCACAGACTGTCATGATGGGTTTCCACAGTTAAGCTTTTTTGTATGAATTTTTTTTTTTTTAAATGTATGTACATTTATAACACTATACTTTGTGTCATGTTACATTGGCATTAAATTAAGGCTGGAATACACTACACGACTATTAAAATCTGAATAGATTTTTTAAAAACTGGGCATCATACTTACCGACTTTTGTAATAGTCACAGAGAAAAAACTGGCCATCATACAATAAATGACTGATGATTATACACTACCAGACTTTAAAGTTGTTTTGATCACAACAAACTCATGCTGAAAGATGTACCTTTTTGTTAGGAGACGCGTGACGAATGAAAACAATGTGTTTTCTAAAATCGGCTCAAAATATCAAACATGTTGATATCCTCCGACTGGATGGAATCAAAGTCTGAAGCTAAAAAATCGAAGTCTGTTACCATCAAGCACTATGTGAGATTTTTCTATGAAATCTGACAACTCAACTCTGCAGACTGGCAACTAAATCGGGGCAAAAACTGTGTAGTGTATTCCAGCCTTTACACAAAACTAGTTAACTCAGTTATCTTTACCAGTTATCTTTCTCTCTTCTGACCAGTGCAATCAATCTCTCAATATTTTTTCCTCTTTTGTAGTCATAGAGGCACTATCATGGATTTTTTTTCTTTTGTTATTGGAGCAAATGAGAAAAACCGTATTAGCTGAAGTTTCTGTTTATGACTATAGATGTTTACCGAACTATGATGCCTTAAGATTCAGGGAACTCTGGGACTGTGAAAAGGGTCCGTAATATATATACTTGTAAGAATATCCAAGTGAATATTTAATGTTGTTTTTCTGAATATCACTAGAGGGTGCTGTTGAAACACAAAACATTTGGATGCCTTTGAGAGCTTCACATACTTCAGATACTGAACGAGTACAAACCTTAAGTACACTATACAGTTCTTGTTCTAAATAAAGTCTGACATGATTCACACTGATAACTTGTGAGTTTGTAAGTCTTTTTGTGAGAATAATTAAAAGAAACCATTCATAAGAGTCAGTTATTTGTTAATTAAGTTACAATTAAGTTAAGTTAAGGTTTTTTTTTTGTGTGTGTGTGTAGTGTAGCCCGCAATGATGATGCAAACAGAAATAGAATTGCCTTGCCATTATTTTGTGGTACAGTGTCATTTAATCTCATCACATTCAATTCAGTCTATAAGCACACCAATTAGGTAAAATGCTGTGGTGCTGTAGATTCAGCCGTGCAGGAGCCGCTGGTTGCATTATTTAGCATAAGAAGTAACATGTTTCTGTGTTCAGGTCATGAAGCGGCATTTGCTGCGTTCCTCTGCTGTCTTTGTAAGGTGGGAGCTCTGCGCATGGAGGACCAGCTGGCCATCATATTTAAAGTTTTTGACAAGTTAGTGCATCTTCTTATTGCTTGACTTCTTATTTTGAATACTTTGAATCTGTAACTCCCAGCATCTTCACTGAGCACGTCTTCACTTTACTGCACACTAAATGCCAACATAACAATTTTGACAATGTATTTTAGGGTTGCATTTTGTGGTTGATGGTGTAAAGCTGTGGAGAACTCATTTGCATCAAGCATTATGATCTGATTGGCATAGGTATCTGCAAGTGATGCGCAAACTGCAGAAGACGTATAGGATGGAGCCGGCAGGGAGTCAGGGTGTGTGGGGTCTTGACGACTTTCAGTTCCTTCCCTTTATATGGGGGAGCTCACAGCTTATAGGTAATGACTCCTCCTTTGTTGCCCATTTTGGCTCTAATTCTATAATGTTTATATTTGTATTTCATTTCAGTTTTATTACAGTTTTTAATAGTTTTAGTTAACATAAAAAACACTGTACCTAGAGCAGGGGTGGCCAACGTTGGTTGGAGTTTTGCGCCAACTTTGATAAAAACTCACCGGCCTGTTGCTTTCTAGTAACCCTTAGACCTTGATTAGCTGGTTCAGGTGTGTTTGATTAGGGTTGGAGCTGAAATCTGCTGGACTGTGGCTCTCCAGGACCGACAATGGCCACTCCTGACTTAGAGCTAATAAATTCATTTTTAACTGGCTGAATCCAGGCTCATTGTTGCTTGCAATGGCAAACATGGTGACACCCAGTGGTCACACTGTGTAACTGAACTATGTTTGCTCATCTATTGTGTGTAGACCACCCAACCCTGGAACCCAGACACTTTGTGGAGGAGAAGGTTGTAAACGAGTACCACCAAGACTACATGTTTCTGGAGTGCATTAAATTCATCAATGAGGTGTGTGTCATCTGGCATCTACTCATGGATAGACCGTTTTTCCTTTCATTTTCATTTAGTTGGGAGGATGAAATTTAGATCACACACAAACAAAAACTCCTAAGTTCCATTGATGTAAATACTTACAATATATAGTTTAAAACTCTCTCTCTTTCTCTCTCAGGGAGGTTGTGTTTGGACTCCACTCGCATGAGTCATTTCCTTCCTTCCCTGAACGTTGTTGTGAATCACTCCTAAGGCCCCTAGGGCCCACCCCCTCCTTTCTCTTTCCTCTGTGTGTGTGTGTGTGTGTGTGTGTGTGTGTGTGTGTGTGAGTGTGTAGGGCAGCCCACAAGCCCCTCTCTCATAAACTCTCATGAATAGACTTCATAATACAGTGACATGATGATGACTGTCAAATTACTATTACTACAGAAGAGTTAATAGTCTTTTGTTAATATTAAAATATTTCACAATTTTACTGTTTTTACTGTATTTTGATCAAATAAATGCAGTCTTGTTGAACATAAGAGACTTTTTTCAAATATATTAAAAAATCTTACCCACAGCAAACATTTGAACAGTAGTGTATTTTTGATTTCCTCAGCAATCAGAAACATTATTTATTATATCAACTCTATGAATTTAGATTTTCAGTAGCTTAATTTCTTTAGTTTAGTAGTGTTGCCACTATTTTGCTAATATTAGTGCTAAATTTTGTATATTCATTTGTTTTATAGTAACCTTTATATTTCTATTTTAAAGAACCACTTTCATAAGTATTGTTAATATTGGTATTTGATTGTTGTTGTTTCACTTATTTTTTTACTGTCTTTGCCCTTTTTCTGATCTGTGGTCAACACAAACGCAAGATTTTTTCTTTTATTCTCTGAATAAAATCAGTTTTTATCTTAGCATCTTTCCACTGGCAGTTAAAAGTGAAATATCTTATTCAAAGTAGAATTGTTGGGTTTCAAATTGTTCCATTAAATCTAGCTTTAATGCTGATTGCACTGCGTATCTTAAGCTTACTATCATCTTAATCACTACATATTTTTCCTCTTTTAGATGAAAACAGGCCCTTTTGCTGAACACTCGAATCAGCTTTGGAACATCAGCGATGTTCCTTCTTGGTCCAAAGTCAATCAAGGTCTCATACGAATGTATAAAGCAGAAGTAAGTATCATGGTATTTTAAACACTTTTTACATATCAGGAGTAAACTTGTGATAGTGACTCCTTATATGTATGTCCTTGTATGTAAATGGTACATTGGTAGTTAGTGCATTAAATCCTGCTTCATCATAACTGAAAAAAATTAATAAACACTCTATTCAGAAAGCAGAATTGCAGGCTACCCACTCACATAGTCAGCATGTGACATTTATAAATGTGTCATTTTAACTGCCAAGCTGTGGATTCAGTCTGTGAAGTTTCAATACCAGAGCTGAAAGAGTTAATTGAGCAAGCATGTGTTCGAGGGGAAGAACTGGGTGCCCCACCCCCTCCTCCAAAGCCCACATCCTGTGTTGTTGAGAAGGCTGTGCTCCCTCCCCCTTCTCTCCGTTCAGCGCAGAGCGAAGCTGAGGGGCCAGTCTGTCTGCAAATTCCCCTCCTCCTTCCCTCTCTCTCTCACCCTGTCTGTCTTTCCCCACCCCCGTATATATCACACTCTCGTTCTCCATCATCCAAGGACTCATGACTGTTACTGATGTCTTTCAAGTTAAATACAAGTTAAAGAGATGTTTTTTTTTCTTCTGAATATGAAATCTATTCATATGGATGTTATATGTCATGTGTTATATGTCATGTAAATTAAATATATATATATAAATTAAATATATATATGAATTTGATTTGATTTAATTCTGTATCTTAGCGACATTTGAGTGTACTTTTGTCTCAATTTTACTATTTTCTACATTGAAATACATGCTGAGAGGTTCCTGCTTCACATCTCCGTTGGCCTTATGTGTAGTTTGAGGATCCTATACACTTTTCCACAGTCCTAGACTTATTTTCAGCAGGAATGCATTAAAATGATCAAAAGTGACAGTCAAGATATTCATAGTGTTACAAAAGATTTATTTCAAATAAATGCTGTTCTTTTGAATGTTCTATTTATCAAAGAATCCTGGAAAAATCTTTTTCCTAAAAATATTAAGCACCACAACTGTTTTCAACATTAATAATAAGAAGAAATGTTTTCTTGAGCACCAGATTAGCATATGAGAATGATTTCTGAAGGATCATGTGACACTGAAGACTGGAGTAATGACTGCTGAAAAAATTCGATTTGCCATCACAGGAATAAATTACATTTTAAAATAGAAAAAGTTGTTTTCAATTGTAAAAAATATTTCACATTAATTCTGTTTTTGGTCAAATAATTGCAGCCTTATTGAGCATCTTCTTTCAAAAACATAAAAAAACACACTTTTGAACAGTAGTGTATGTGGGTATATAACCTCTGTATATAGTATTATTCTTTTGGACACCATAGCATTAGACATTTTGAAAGCTAGCAAATCTATTCTCTTGCTGTAAAGTTGATTGATACTAGCAAACTCTTTCTCTGTCATCCTCTCACAGTGTCTAGAAAAATTTCCCGTCATCCAGCATTTCAAGTTTGGCAGCCTGCTCTCCATCCAGCCAGTCAAACCATGAGAGACAAGAAAAAGAATTTGCACCTCATCAGAGAGCACAACCAAAACTCCAAAATTGGACAAAACCGCTTCAGTCCCAGTTAACAAACCTAAATATGCATTCTCATCACCAGAGGTGCTTGGTCTTACTCCTGGAGAGTTCAGTCCCAAACCTGCTCTAATACATCCAACCCTAAAAGATTTAAGTAAACCTGAAGACCTAGATTATCAGGTTCAGGGGTATTTGAGTTGAGCTGAACTAAACTCTGCAGGACAGTAGATATAAACAGCTCTGCTCTTCACAATCTACTAGCTGTGCATATGAAATCCCACTTCTGATATTCCTCTTAAGTGACGCAATTAGTCTGTATGGTTTTATTTATCTATTCCCTGCAAGCAGGAAGTTGAACTGCTACTTAGACTCCTGCAGTGAGCATTCTCAATGCAGTTATGCACATACATTTTCATCTGGATTGGCATTTATATATATTTATGTGTATATAAAGAAAGATGAATGGTTGAAAGCTTGGTTTTGGTTTAATGGATTCTATTTCCTGTGTGCAAAGATCTGAAGCCAATGAACAATAATGTGTGGGTGTGGGAGTTTGTGAGTTCATGGAGCATCGGTGTCTCAAAAGGCACTTATAGTGAACTTCTTGCTGATCATTTATCAAAGATTGCCGAGGCATGTGGTGTTGTGAATGGTTTTGATAAGTGTAATTTTTACCTATGTAAGACATGAATAAGTTGTCAACCACTTTAGTTGTACATTTTTGGCTGTGCTTGTTTCTTTCATGGTGGTGGGGGGTGGGGGGGTGTTTGTGGGTTTATGGAGCATCAGTGTCTCAAAAGGCACTTGTAGTGAACTTCTTGCTGTTCAGTTATCAAAGATTGCTGAGGCGTGTGTTCATTGTGAGTGGTTTTGATAAGTGTCATTTTTAACTATGTAAGGCTATATAAGTTGTCAACCACTTTAGTTTTACATTTTCGGCTGTGCTTGTTTTTTTTTCATATTCACTTTACTGAAACTCAGATGAGTAAAATACCAAAAAGACCTTTATAGTTTCTAAACAGCCACATGTAGCTAATACCAGTCTTCCGTTTGATAAATTAAAGCAATGAATTTGCATCCAGAAGTTTAGCATGATGCTAAATTAGTTAAGTATATTTCATTTCTAAACTTCCTTCTGTATAAATGAATGGTTTCCGTTTTCTTCGGACCCAACACAGAAGGGGTAACATTTAAAGAACGGTACAGTCTGCATGTTAAAAATTCTGAAATATTGGTGCAAAGCTTTTGTTACTCAAATGCAGCAATTCTTTATCCTGTTAGAACCGGGCAAAGCATCTGTGAACACTTTTACATCGGCAGAAATATAATTCACAGTGTAAGTTTTATATAGTTCTGCACATTATCGAGAGAGAGGCACATTAAACAGGCCTTTTAGTCCTGGGTTACTTTTTGTTTTAAAGACTTCAGCCCAACAGAACTAACAGACCTGGGCTGCATTTCCTAAATGCTTTGTAGGCCTAAATAGATTGTTGAAACCCTTGGCACCAATGGTTTCTACAATCTATTTAGGATTACAATGATTTTGGGAATTGCAACCAGCGCTTTAAATTAAGATATATCAATTAACATGACCTTATTGATTATTATAACTAAGGATTTGCTTAAACCGCTTGTTGCAACCAGCCTCATATTTTTAAGTGTAGTCTCAATTTCAAAAGAATAACCATTGTCAAAATCATTACTGTCTTACAACTGGCTTTTTGAGTTTCAGTATTTAATAAAAATGTTGATTTTTGAGATTGAATGGAACTACTTAATAATGGGACATAACACTTACTGTTTATTTACTGTTTAACCACCACAATTAAGTTTTAAGTTAATTAATCAGTACATTGTGTCTCTTCTAATTGTACAGAGACTTACCAGAATCGGGGTTCTTTTCCTCATCACAATATACAGTTCACAGAAATTTCAACAGTTTCCTGTTATGTGACATGCTATAATTCATCTAAAACTGTATATAATTCAAATAAAAAGTTCCATTGCCTCATAAAGGGAAAGGGATGTAGGCCAACTGGCAAATATTTTATTATTATTTTTAAGTTTATGATTTCAGGGTAAAATGGTCATTAGATTTCAACCTAAAATTGTGGTGCTGAATATTATTATTATTAATAATAATAATAAAAGCTTTCCATACGCTTTCCAAATGGGATCTCTGGAACAAGTTTGATTCGATCATTTTTTGTTTTAATCTACACAGTGCTCAACAAGACCTACATGCAGGCCAGGCCAATTCACATTCTGTAGTTTCAGTTGAGTCATTTTCAGTGGTTGCCATATTCAGCATCTGCCCAGTCACTGTAGTCCAGCCGCCCCATTGTGAAACTCGGCAAGCTTGCTGAGTAATTGACATGAACGCATGTCGAATTTACCCCCACCACCCATCCGCCTCCCCCGTTTCTGTTCAATTGTATTCAGACGCAGGCTCCACTGCTGAGTTCAACAGGCGCAGTTGAGATAAGATAAGATTAAAGTCGTGCCTTTTGTCTTCATTAACATTTAATATAACCAGTGAGCCCCTTTCACAAAGCTGCTCATTTAGGAAGGTGTAAACAAAAGTGTATATATATATCACGTCCACCTGTTAATGAAACGTGCTAGGCTATCTATGTCGAATGTTGTAGAATTGACGGCGCGCGGATCCTTCCATCATGTAAAATGAGAAAATCTGCATTCGTTTCGCGCGCGCGCTCTCCATGGTAGCGTTTCCCACGTTGGCCACGCGGAGGAGCTCGCAACACACCACAGACCATGTTGTGCATCGCCTGTCAAACATTAAACGAATATACAAGCGCTCTTTTTATCAAATAGATTTGGTAACGCTAGCTTAGACAACTTGCCCCTAAAATCAGCCTATTCAGAATAAAACAAACGAAAGTCTCAAATATAAAGTTATAAGCTCAATATATAGCCGACATTAACCTTGTTGAATCATTCAGTTATTTCACTGACGTGTCGTCGCGACACAAACCAAGCTAGATGCAACCGTACAACATATTTGCACGGTTTTAAACGCTTCGTCATAATGTACTACACAACATACCGCGCGAGCGAATTACCTGCGTTTTTAGCGATATTTAAACATGCGCGAGGCAGCTCGTCGAAAATAGCCATGACAACAACCTGATAAAAGCCTATGTGTGTTGGACGTTGGTGTGTCGGGCGTACTGCGGAATCTCAGATTGAGAGGAGTCGAGAGGTTTCGGCTAGAGATGAGAGAGAGGGACCGGAGAGAGGACAGGGAGGGGAGGGGTGGAGGGGGTTGAAGGGAGAAGCGGATTCGAGGTCAGCCCGAGGTGCCGCTACATAGGCGCTCTAATACCTTCATTCATTGATTTTGAAGAACACCACCATGTGGCATACAGCAGAGATAACACGGTCTACAAGTTTAGCGGGAGTTTCTGGCTAAAAAGTGCGCGCTCCTTAAAACCAGTGCCCGCCAATAGGACGTGACGCGTCTGATCCTTGCTTCAAAACCCTCGTTTTTAATGTAGGCTTTATTAAATTATACACTTTGTTTTATTCTTTTTATGGTGTGCATATATGTATACTTTCCTTTTCATTCGTTGTTCTATTCTTGGCCTGCAGGTGATAGTTTAATATCCCACAAGGTAATGGCATATATCTAAAATTTGATTTCAGGTGATCCAAACCAATGCTGAGAATATTCATTCATTTAGGAACTTAAATGCACAGTTGTGGCCATTTTGGAGCCACTGAGATCTAGAAATGTTTGCCCTTTAGTTCTGTAGGCTAATATTTGATTGGAAATCTTACTAGCATTTTCTGTTACAGTGAGGTATGGAAAATATGGCAAATATAATGAATATGACCTCAATTGTGGATATGGTAGATGAGACGTGCTAAGGATGTTGGATTTTGCATATAACCTTTCTGTTGTGTTGCTTTGAGTCAAGCTCAATATCATGAGGCCTAAATTTTAAGGCCGCTATAATGAACATTCTTGGTTTATCAAAAAAGAGGCAATGCGAAGTAGGTTTCATTTTTTTATTAAGGTTATAAATTTTAAACAAATACTTTCTAAAACAGTTTTACCCGGTGATATACAATTTAATATGCACAAAAATACAAGAATACCAACAAAATATGGAGAATACGTCTGAAAACGTCTTTAATTCAGTACACATAGTGCTTATATAATGTGAGGACGTATGGCTAATTGATGAGATTGCCTTTTTAGAACAAAAGGTCTAAGTTTGTAGAAAATAAAATCAAACCCACAAAACCAAGCAAATGCTGGCATCATGAATTACTGTGAAGGCTTAAATTTTTTCTGAGAGTAAGGGTGCGGGAAATGGTTAACGCTGGAGACTGGATAGTCAACAAAAATACCTGGCAGATTAAATCACGACGTGCATTGTGGGAGCTGTAGTGTTAATGGCCCCAACGTTCAGTGTTGATGAGGTGACTGGCATAGGCGAACTACAAACACACTCAGAGGAACTGGAGCTGTAGGTCAGTGCAGTCAACAGAACGCACCAGTCCTCGCCACTTTCAACAGCACATTTCAGAATACAGAAAACAACAAACTCCGACAGGGAGGGGGTTCAAATATTGCACCTTCATTAGCCTACTTGATTGCCTTGTATGATATTACAGAATGTAGTCTGTGTACCCAGTCCTCTTCCTGTAGCTCTACGTTAACGACAGCACGAGCAGCTCAGAGAGTCGTGATGTTGTAGCTTGTTCTACTGGTAAACTGGTATTCGTTCCGACATTAAAATGTTATAAAATATGACAAGGCTGCTTAAAGTGTTATGTACTGTGTGAGAAATAAGCGTGCAGTGGGTAGGCTTCTCCGTTTGCAGCCTGTTATTCCCAACATTACATGGGTTGTAATGTTATTTTACAATACAGCTTTGTGAAAGTTCCTGGCAAGGGAGAGAGAACAAAAAGAAACGATCCACGAGCGAAACATTCAGATACTTTCCATGTTTGTGGCCATAGCTAGCAGTCTGCGTTGGGTTTAAGGCAACGAAATTCAACTTCGTTTTAAAACGTTTGTTGTAATATCGACATTTTGTTTTAAAGGATACATCACAAGTGGTAGGCTACAACCACTGAAACGAAACTAAAAGCAAACCAAAATAAAAACGCATAAATAACTTTGCTGCAAAAATAAAAGTCAATTTGTCTTAGACTTTGTACAATTTCATAAAGTATCTGTATTCGCATCAACCAGAGTCAAAAGGCTACAATAGCTCTCGTCCAAGCCCCTAAACTCGCCAGGGCTTGTTTGCTACAGAACTGTCCGTTTAAGGCTTGCTCCAAGTCCGCTTGTCTGCTCACCAGTCCCGTAAACCCCGAGCCGAAGATCGAGATGAGGTTGGAGATGTTCGACGTGTCCAAGGGCTCCGTGCACGCGTATGAAGAGTCCTCGAATTTCGCTCTTTTGCACGGCGTAAAATCCGGTACCTCCTCGATCTCGGACACGTAGTACCCAAAGTCAAGCTTGCGTTTCTTGGCCGGGCTCTGTGCGCCCTGGCAGCACTGCTGGAGCGAAGCGCAGCAGTCCTGATGCAAATACCCGTTCTCTACTGTGGTAACGACATGCGTGTCCAAATCGAGCACTGTAGTTTTGTTGCAGTGCATGTTGTTTACCGGCGAAAAGTCACAGTTGGACACGGGATAGGGTTCCGCGCAGCAGCTGCGGTAGAACGAGGGGTCCGGCGATTTGCAGACCTCCTCGCTTTGGAGAGCTAGGGGCACCGAGCAGGCGCTGCTGGGCTGGATGTGCTGCACCGAAGGAGCCTGGTGACTGACGGGCAGGAGCGCGCCGCAGAGGCTCGCCGACTCGTTCGCACTGCCGCAGCAGTCCCCCGTCTGCTCCTCGCAGTCCTCCACCAGATCGAGCGGGTTCAGCTCCTGGATCTCGTTGCAGACGGTCATCACCTCCTCGTATTGCTGCATCCTGTAGATTTCGGCGTACTTCTCGTTCATGTAGACTTGCCTGGCGTTCCTCAGTACATAGGAGACCAGCAGGTTTTTGTGCAGCTTGATTCCTCCTCTCTGCGTACGGGAGTTGTGGATTTTCCGTAAAGATATCGAAATGAGACTTTGTGCGTCCACTGCACACTCCATGGTGTTGATCATGGTCGGGGTCGTGATGTTTTCCCACCTCTCCGACGAAGGAAACAAACTTTCTTTTAGTCAGAATCACGATATTTTGTTCGGGGACGAAGGCTTAAGCCAGCTCTGTGGAGAAACATTGAACGTGGTCGTTTCTGCCTCAACGTGTGAGCGTAGGCAATCATTAGCCTGCGCTTGCTGCCATTGTATATATATGGCGAAGAACTTTCCGCCCACTTTGCCTCCGGCCAATCAGGGGCCGAGAATATCGTTGAGTGACAAGCAAATCCCACCCAGAGGTTTTGATCTCGTCCAATCACAGAGAGGCGGTTCTTCTGTGCTATTCAAATTCTAAACTTACTTTACCAAACTGGAATGTTCTCATGAGGCGCATTGTACATCAGAGTTCGGAGTGCGTGCTCTTGTCATGTGTGCTGGAGAGACTAGCCTACTTGAAAGATCTGACACAAATTCCCTAAAGTCATTTGTTTAGTAAGTTAAAACGTACTAAGCAGCACTGTAACTTTAATACAACTGACGCTCTGTATGTGTTATTACAATCTCGCCGTTTTTTCTGTCATTCAAACTACATTTGCTCTGTTTTTGGTCATCAAGATTTTAACAACATTATACTCATTTGCAACTTAGGTTAAAAACCGTGCCAGCACATGAAACATTTAACTATTGATGATAAATATCTAAGTAAATCTAAATATTTATGTATTTTTATTTTATATAAATGATATAGCCTACAGGTAGGCTATATGAGAAAAGCATTAATTTAATGGAGGATTCAAACTCAAAGACAGCAAATGTAATTGATGTAATATAAACTATATTATATATACATTACATATACATTATAGTCTTGAATCTATTGTATTATGTTTCTCTAATTTCTATATAGTTTAGTAAGGTTTATACATACAGTTCAAACTCAATATGCAAGAACATTTTAGTTCTGATTGAAGACATTGTGGACAACACTGATATAATTTCCGAAATGGAGTCAAAAAAAGGAAAAGATGACAAATAAAGTTAGCAAGTATTTATTTCAGAACAGATATTCATTCACCCTTTTGGACTGTCAGACAGATGTTCATTTCATCCATGGGTTCTAAGCTCAGAGCCAGCAAATGACATCTATTGTTAATCTGCTATGTTTCGGGACAGAAAATATTGCACAAACTTCCACAAAGGACTGTGTCATATAATTTCATCATCTTTATAGAATGTTTCAACCCCAACTTTTTACCTTTGACTCAATAATATTCTAGAAGAATACATCTGAATGACCCCTCTCTACAGTACTTCAGCCTGCATCTGCCCAATGAAAAAACGGACTGTGTTAAATTGATTTGAATTTTCCAAATATCAGATTTGGTTCTGTGAATGTGAAACATTTGCTGCATTCTCTAATTGCTCATTGTGATAGCAGTGTTTGAGAGAATCATGCAGATATTCCTGATCAACTCTCTCTCTCTCTCTCTCTCTCTCTCTCTCTCTCTCTCTCTCTCTCTACACACACACACACA